>NW_027527436.1:4821773-5053861 GCF_008692635.1 Crocuta crocuta | reverse complement strand
AGAAGGACAAATATCATATGTTTGCACGTATAGGAGGATTAGGAGGAACTTGACGGAGGAACAAGGGGGAGAAGAAGGGGGGAAATGGTGGGGGAAAGGGAGAGAGGCAAACCATGAGAGACTCTTGAATGCTGACAAAAACTGAGGACTGATGGATGTGGGGGGGAGGGGGGACGGGCATGGAGGAGGGCACTTGTGGGGATGAGCACTGGGTGTTATATGGAAACTAATTTGACAATAAACTATTTGTAAAAAAAAAAATTAAAAAAATAAAAAGAATCAACTAAAAAAAAATAATTGCACGTTAAAGTGCATCACAAGATCACAAGATAAATGGCCAAAAGTGAAATGTATTCAGTACATGAAGTGAGTCCACTACATCTTCTTGGCGGACATGGAAAAGAGTTGGAAGAGTCATTTGACTGGAGAATGTCCCTTTTCGGAGGTGGGTTCTGCAGTCTTTTATGTAGATCTGAGCAGAGTAGCACCTCTCAACTGAAGAACATTCTGTGGTTGAAAACAGCAGTAGTGGAAGAAAGAGATGCACTTGGTATCGATTATTGAAAAGTAACCATTTTCACAAGTTTAAGTGGATGTTTATTTCGCAATAACGAGTAACATGGTTAATTAAACAATTCCGAACATGAAACTCCGTTTGCTGCATTAAGCCACACTTCCAGTTAAGATTCAGTCTAGGCAGCCAATTCACCTACTTAAGAAATATACAGCAATTGATTTGGATTGTGATTTGCTTTATACATTTCACATAACTTACTCTGGTGATCCCAAAACAACATATAGGATTTTTTTAAATTCTGGAACTGAACTGGTATAATTTTGCATGACATGCCACTTGCTTTTCTGTGGAAGGAGAGAGCAGTACATAACATAACAAAATTAAAGAATAGTTTCAGATTAGACCGTCACAATTTTAAATGCTTATCAACTTATTCTTAGCTCCTAGTTTTTTGATGCTTTATCATAGCTGTTTCCATCATACAAGGCAGGAAATTCGTGCAGCGTGGAGAGGGCATGTGCATGGAGGCATTAAGCTGCAGGAACACAGAATGAACAGTGACAAGAAGGAGAGGGAAACTAAAAGATATATTAGACACTATCTTCTCCCAGCACAGTTCAGGAACAAGAAATTATCTGACAAGTCTAAGATTAAGAATAGATTCTTACCACCAATAACAGAGATGTGGATAGGGAGAAAGATTTAAGGAGAGAAATCAGCAGGTTGGTATTTTGTATTGAATTGGCAGTGACATCAATCATTCAAATAAAAGTGCCTAAAAATGACTGGAGATATGCAACCAGACAGAAACCAAACATCAGCTTTTCTGAAGCAGATACCAACACCTACTAGGCCAGCAGAAAAAATTAAAGTCATTTTTCTTGCTTTGTGTTTGAAAATCAGGCAGATGGACGCATTTCAGGGCAGTTAGTCAATGTTTTATACTTCTTTCCAAGACAGTTCAAAAATATTGAGAGTTTGAGTCTACACATGAAGCAGTGCACTTGTTCTGGCCACTTCATTTATGCATTAAAGAAAATAGTTGACAATCCTTTAAGTCAGAATGTTAGATGAAATTGTTGGGGGGAAAAAAAACAATGATTTACAATGCTTCCTAGTATATTTCTTCTTAGTAAACATGAAAGGAAAATGGGCTGGGGTTCCAAAGGCTACATGATTATTAAGCGATGTATATATATTTTTCAAGGTGGATAGAGTATAAAAGTGATTGATAGCTAATTTATTAATCCAGAACTGTCCTTGCATGTTCATTGGGAACTAGGGGTCCTGTTGGGTGTTGAGGACACAAAGTTGCTAAAAGAGTTCTGGTCCTTGCCCTCAGGGAGCTCCCAGTTCGCCCTGGGATTGGAAAGTAGAAACAGATACTAACTAGCAACATGCACAGTTGACCCTTGAGCAGAACAGGTTTGAACTGCCCAGGTCCAAGTTATAGGTGGGTTCTCCCCCCACCTCCAGTAAATACTGTACAGTATTGTAAATATATTTTCCTAAAGATTTTCTTAAGAGCATTTCCTTTTCTCTAACTTTATTGTAAGAATACAACATATAATACACATTGCACATAAAATAGGTAATTTTATGTTGACACATGAAATCCACACTTCCCAGGAGAGTGTTCGTACTATGGTAATCCCAACTCAAGCCTAGAAAGCTCTGGCTTTCCTCATGGAAATTCTCCCCATTGCGAATGCTTCCTCTGCACAAAGAGTGCCATGGGATTTTGATTCCCTCAAATGCGTGGTGGGTCACTTGCCCCGTCACCTCCAAGTACAGTTTGTTCTCACCAGGTGCTCAGGGAATGTTTCTGGAGGTAATTTCTCTTTTGTAGTGTATGGACACTTTGTTTCCCTGACTGCTCTCGCACTTTTATGGGGCCATGTCTGTATCTCTTATCTCCTCCCATGGATTATGGCTCTGAGAGCAGATCTATTCATTCATATAGTCATTCACGCATGCAGCACAGTGGGGGATGCAGGGAGAGAGAGAGGTAAGAGCAGGTGGGAACTGGCGATCCTGGTGGGTCATGAGAAGTGTCTTGGAGAAGGCAATGTCTCACAGTAAGTAAAACTCATCTAGATGTGGAAGGAGAAGATGGGATTCTTAGAAGAGTTCACTAGACTCTAACCTCTGTGTAGATATTTAGTTCCCCATAACATTCTCAACTCGGAATAGTGTCGGTAGCTTCATAAGTATTTCTCATGGGCATGAATGGTGTGAAAAGCAGCGTGATTTGTGCCAAAAGCCACCAGCTTTTCGGTGGCCTAGAAGCATGAAGTGAGTGTGGAAGCAGTACAATAACACGAGTAACGGCTTGAGTCCATGCCAGGGAGGCATCGCGGCCTTGATGTAGTAGCAGGTGCTGGCCCACGGAAAGGTGGCTGGGCAGGGGGGCACTGCAGTCCGGGACTTGTGTGAAGGCCAGAACTGGGCAGGACAAGCCCGATGGCAGACAGAATGGTAATAACACTGTTGTACTAGAGCAGGCCCGAAAATGTATCGTGGGTTGGAAAGAAGGCCAGGAATTGGAGAAAATCAGCGCATTTTGATAACCGATTGGCTATAGATAGAGAGGAGAGGGGAAGTGACATAACCATTTTCAGTTAAGTGGTGGTTTCATTAAATTAAGAGCAGAGAAAGAGGAAGGCATCTATGGGAGCAGAGGATGAGCTTGCCTGTTGAGATACATAGAAGATGCTTGAAAGTAGCCAAGAGAGTAGATCTTAAAAGTTCTTGTCACAAGAAAAAGCAATTGGAACTATGTGCGGTGGTGTATGTTAACTACACTCATCATTTGGTGGTGAACATTTCACAATATATATAAATATTGAATCATTTTGTTGTACACCTGGAAATAATATGTTATATGTCAATCATACAATAAGAATTTTTTTAATGTTTACTTATTTTTGAGGGAGCGCGAGAGAGAGACAGAGTGCTAGCAAGAGATGGGCAGAGAGAGAGAGAGACACAGAATCTGAAGCAGGCTCTAGGCTCTGAGCTGTCAGCACAGAGCCTGATGTGGGGCTCAAACTCATGATCTGTGAGATCATGACCTGAGCTGAAGTAGGGTGCTTAAGTGACTGAGCCACCCAGGTTCCCCCCACAGGAAATTTTTTAAAAATAAATCAAAATGACAGATAGCCCTCAAGAACAATAACAACTGCAGAAAAATGGAGGGTGAGTTCACATTTTGAACATTCATCAAGCTGTACATTATTGATTTATGAAAATTTCTGTATGTGTGTTTTCCCTCAGTAAAAACTTATTTTAAAATATTTCTATTAAATATGCTGCTTTGCAGTGAGAGGGAAGTTACCCTCATTAGAGATATTTTAAGCATACGATGGACAAGCAGTCGGTAGAATATTTAAACATTTTATAGTAGATTGAACTCTTGGGCTTCCTTTTACTTTAGATTTTACAATTTTCTGATGCTAGGCTAAAATTTTTCACTGTCTTTAGTCATTCTTCACATGACTTGGTTTCCTATCCATCTACCACCATCACCAGTTTCTTCTGAAGACAGATGGTTCTCTAGGAACAGTACATTCCACTTTTTTTTGTTGTTGTTCTAATTACCATGCTGTGTCCTCAGATTCTATGAAATTCTACTGAAGTGCTTTGGTACATCTGCCGTGGGTCTCTGGTGAGACAGTTCTCATTAGCAGAAAAGTACAAGCCCATTCACCCTTCGTGCACATGTTTCTTTGCCTCACTTTCCAAGCTGGGCCAACTGTTCAGGGTGTCAGGGCTGCTGCTCATGTGTTAGTTGCTGTCTCAGTCCCTTTGCTTTTGTGCATGTGAAGGAAATACTAACAGAAGTGGAAAACAAATGAAGAGTTAAAAGGAAAGAAGATGAAGTACAAATGCAAGCAGAAAAAAATCCTCTTCTTATAAAGTGAAGCTAGAAGTGAACTTGATGGAGTCAGCCACTGCACAGAATCCAAAGTGCTGTGAAGTTGAGTGAATCTAAAGTGAGAACAAACTAGGACAGAAGACAGTTCGCAAGAGGCCATGGTAAACTACAAGGTAGAAGTATCACTAAACTCTAAAATTTTGCTTGGAAGCTGCTAAGAAAACCAAAAATATAAACAGCATGTATCAAAAACAAAACGGAGTTCAGAAATCATCCTGAAGATTTGCCCACTGGTGAAAAGCAGTTTACACCTTTAGGTACAAGTTGGCATTTTGAAGGAAAAATAAGATACACACAGAGATGGAGACAAACCATAGAGACTCTTAAATACAGAGAACAAACGGTGCGTTGCTGGAGGGGTGTTGGGGGGGGGTGACGGGTTAAATGGCTAATGGGCATTAAGGAGGACACTTGTTGGGATGAGCATGGGGTGTCATATGTCAGGGATGAATCACTGGGTCCTGAAGCCAAGACTACACTTTATATTAACTACTTGAATTTAAATTAAAAAAATTAAAAGTAAATGATAAATAAATAAATAGGTGTTAGCATGTCAAAAAAAAAATAAGATGCCTTGTAACAGCTGTTAATGAGTATCTGGCACATAGCTCTTGTTTATAAATACTGTGGATCACTTTTGTCTTCTATGAGGTCTTCCTATATCTGCACAGTAGAAACCCCTCAGCCCCTTATTGTTTTGGCTTTAATGGATTTCTGTCACTTGCAACCAAAGGAGCACTACTAGTCAAATTGGCAAGGGTGTGACACACATACTTGGAGAAAATATGGAACTGACTCATGAGGGCTGGAAAAGCAGAGCACTCTCCTGTTCTAGAATGAAAAGCTCTAAGTCTTTAGAAACAATAACCTGATCTTTCTCTCGGGATCAGAATATTGTGCTCTTTGGGGCTGAAAGTGTAAGAATTTTGTGGCAATTTGTTAGTTTAGCATAGATTACTGAATATTTCTGATGACCTCCATTGACATATTTCAAAGAGACAAGAGGTTCCTGTCCATAGTTACTTTGCTGAAAAACAGAATCAGAAACAATAGGGTAAGTATATAACTTTGTTATGAGGAAGATCTGAAACTACTTAAGATCAGACCATCATTCATCTTTCTGAGCTGCATTGTTAATCTAGTGTTTTCTAATAGACCCTGTTTCTGATGCTAAGGATAACAGGATTGTGGTTTGAAAAATGAATATACAGAAAAAGAGGAGATGAATCAGAGAACTGCAATTTCACATTTTCTTGCTCCTCCTACCCCACAAAACACATCTTGCTAATTGCTATAGTATATAGTTCCTTCTAGAGCTATGCTAATATAGTAGCCATTAGCCACATGAGGCTATGTAAATATAAAGTAGTTAAGATTAAATGAAATTAAAAATTTAGTTCCTCAAAGGTACTAATCACTTTTCAAGTGCTCAGTAGCCACATGTCCAGTGCCTGCCATATTGGACAGCCCAAAATAAGAACATTTCTAAGGGAAGTTGTATTAGACAGCTCTGACCTAGAACAAATTTATTAATAAGGAAACATATTCAGCTGCCCCAAGCCAATCTATCAAGCTTTATTTATGCTCCAAGGCTGATAACGTTAAGCAGAAATTAGGAGATTGGATATAGTCTCTTGAGTCTGTAGTTCACCCTAGGTTAAGACTATAAGATTTCCTATATTGCTAATTAGCAGAGTGTTTATGACAATGGTAGTGAGCAGTATCACTTAAATTCTTAGGTTAGTATATGATCAAAAGGACTCAAGACTGAAAAAAAAGATGACTGTGTTTCCCAGACTCTTAAGGAATGTATAGCCACCAAAATTACTACCAAATGAATTGAACAACTAAGTTGGGACAACCCAAAAGAATACTACAAACCTTCTTTTATGGCTGGTCCTAAAAAGTTCAGGGGAAGCTTCCCAGGAAGTTGATTTGAGGAGGTCCAAATTGACTATTATAAAACTTGTCAATTGTCAAAGAACTTGGTGACTCATCCAGTGTTCATTTTGCTATTGCCATCTATATGTATGGTATGTTTCCTTTTTAATGTTTTATTTTATTTTTTAATTTTTTATTTATTTCTAGGAGAGAGAGAGAGAGACAGCCTGAGCAGGGGAGGGTCAGAGAGAGAGGGAGTCACAGACTGAAACAGGCTCCAGGCTCTGAGCTGGCAGTCAGCACAGAGCCCGACGCGGGGCTCGAACCCACGAACCGCGAGATCATGACCTAAGCGAAAGTCAGACGCTTAACCAACTAAGCCACCCGGGCGACCCCCTTTTTAATGTTTTAAATGGGAACATTCACTGCTGCCATCTTTCCCCTCACCACCATTATATATTGGACTGCACTGGAAGAGAATGCAAAGTCCATATATTTTGTGTTCTTCAAGAGCCATGTCTGGGTCTGACTGAGTCATCTAGAGAAGGAATCCTGAGTTGCCGAACTTGTAATAATCATAACAGTTCTGTAATTAACAAAATACAATCTTGAATTTTCTCATTTTTAGTAGGGTTGAGTAGATTTGGGGTCCTATATGGAAAGGGTGAATCACGGTAAGCAAGGGGTCATTAGAAATTGAGTATGAAAAAGAGGAAATGCAGGTGATACAGGCAACCATAAAATTTAATATATAGTGGGGAATTTTTTAGTTGTGGAAAATTTCCAGATTTGGTTCTAACATTTCTTCATGATCTGATATATTTTTGTTTATTTACCACATGACCCCAATTCTTGGCTCTAGTAGATCAGCTAAGCAAGTACTTATCTTAAGGCTTTTCCCAGACTCTACCTCTCACCAGAGATCAGTCTAAGGATGAACACCTGATCCAGGCATGATGAAATGAAATATAAAAGACAAAAATATGATCATAACAATCCACCAGAGAAAAGAATGTTGGATTAGGAGTAAGGAGAGTCAAGTTCTAGTCATAACTCTGTCCGTATATTCAGCCTGGAACAAGTCATTTTATTTCCCTGGACATAAGTTTCTTCATATGTAAAAATGAGAGTTTGGTACTAAAAATACCATTATTTCCCAATGTGTCTTCTACAGAATGTTAATGAGCACCATACAAAGAAAAAAAATAAAATTGTGTTGGTCAGATCTATGTTTACCAACATTTCTTTGCAGTAGGACTTCTCAGAACATTTAGTTTTAATAATGTGCTTGTGAATCTTCTAGAAAGACCCAAAGAGGCAATTTCTTTGGTATCATAACACTTTTCCCCCCATGGAGCCTTCAGGAGACAGTTTTTCCATGGAAAGCATTTTGACAAGTGTGGCTTAAAATCTTTTCTGAGATCTTTCTGCTTCATGATACCATGGATTTGATGATCGACATTCACTGTCTTATGGCACAGCCCAGTGGGGAAGAGACCTTTTATATAGTGGGCCTATATAGTTTGAAAACAGCACCTTACTTCAGTCAGAAATCTTGTAAGGCACCCAGATGTGTTGCTTGCACACTGCCAAGTAGGCAGCTTGACTGGATTTTTGCTCAAATCAGGCGAGCCTGTTGGCATTGAGTAGACACAGAGAGAGCGTGTGCATTCCTGGGCTCCTTTTCCATTAGCCACGCAGCAGCTGAAGCTCATGGCTAAACTGTTCTTCATCTTAACTGGGCATGAGTCCAGAATAGAGAAGGGAACAGAAGGAGTGGTAAACTCCCCCTTTGGATCTGAAGGACAGCAAGCTACTACCCATTTTTAACTAAAGCAATTCTACAGCATGTACCCAGGATTCCAACATTTGGAGGAATGTGAAAGGCCATCTGACCCAGCTACTCATTGGATACTTGACTTCTTTTTGCCACTGTGTTAGACATTTCCATCAATAGGAGACACACTAACTATAAATCAAAACAAGGCACTTAAAGAGATTTTAATAGTCAGAAAATACTCCTTTATTTTGGGTTACAGTGTGACTCCTTATGGCTTTCACCTGCTGGTGTAGTTCTACCTTCTGGAGCCATTCAGAATGAGGCTAAACTCCTCTTACATGACAGCCATGAAAATCAAAAGGTGGGGCACTTTGTAGTTCTGAAGATCAGATAAAATGCCAGTGAGACTCTTTGAAACTGTTCAATGGCATGACAGACACATATAAAATATTATGTTTAGTATGTTTTATAGCCCTTTTACATCATCCTCATCTCTTCAAGATTGAGTACACAAATTCTTGCTTAAGTCATGGATAACTTGATATTAAAATAATACCTCTATAAATGCAATGTATATAACATAATGCTTTTAGTGTCTGAGTAAATATTAAAATTGACTTTGAGCAAGAAGATAGACATTTTCAAATATATATGCAGCAGCTGAAATAAAACTACTCTGGTAGTGAGTTATTGTCTGAAGGTGAACCATATAATAAGCTCTGTAATGGCCAGTGGGTAAAGCAGTCAGAGGAGGGGCCTCACAAGGATTTGATACAGGGCACTGCTTGATCTGTTGCCAGCTTGGTCACAGATATCGATTACAGTAAATTCTATGAGATATGCATATCATTAACTTAGTAACATAATATTTTGGTCTCAGTGGTGTTTCTCTTCAGTGTATAAATGTTGCTAACATGTGTTTCTGCCAGTGAGAGAGTTTTTTTTAGGTGAATCACCATAAAATTTGGGGGGAGTAAAGAGTTTTCAAATGTTTTAACTACAGAAACTAGACATGCATTAATCAATCCTTTTGAAGTTCTTCATGAATCACTTTATACCCTAATGAACTTGAAAAAAAAAAAAGCCTAAATGCCTATGGTTACATTGAAGAGTTGTTCTTTTGGCTAAAGCTCTTCTCAAGATCCTAAATGCTAGCAAAATAGCAATTTAAATGTTTTTAGAATCTTCAGTTTAAAAGATTTTACTTTTTCTGTTCAGATAATTCAGTTTATTTTGAACATGTCCTGAGGAAAACATAGGCCGCATGAGTCTTCTTTCCATTTCAACCATTTTAAGAGATTATCTTTCTAGAATCAGTTGTGTTACCTCAGAAAGGGGTTCTTTGTTATTTTTGTAAGTAACTTACCTCAAACCACCATGTTGTTTACTGGAGCACTTTTGATTAATGATTTCTCAGAGGTAAAACTTACTCTTTATACCAAGAAATTTGTATACTTTCTAAGAGATGCTTTGACATAAAAAATCTTGCAGACTCTTTGGTCTTCATTTTTATCAGAAATTGAATTTTGTTTGTTGGCATGGGACTGAAAGCATCACATAAAATTACCAACAGTGACTTGAAAAAATATAACATATAATAAATATGTCTATTTAATAAATATATTAACTATATAATAAATAAATGTTTAAAATATTATATAAGAAGCAACATGTATCTAAAAGTTGAATAGGTCTTCATCATTATCTGTGAAATTTCCATCGAATGCAGGAATATAGAGTTCCTGACAAATAAATATCTAATCTTCTCCCTCCCTTCTCCCTTCTTTCATTTTTTCCATTCATCTGTTAAGTTGATATAGATAGATACATGATGGATAGATAGATATTTAGAATAGATGGATGATAATTGATAGATAATAGATAGATGATAGGTAGATAGACACAATGAAGGCAGATGTTCATTTGAACATTTACCAGGGTTCTTCCGTAGGGAAGAAACCCTGAAACTGTGAAACTCAAAAGTTATATAGGTTGGTTGGCACATGAGTCCATCTTCTTTTCCAGGAAGTTCTTCACTCTGGAATGTAAACAAATCTTCTCTGGGGAAGAAAGGAGAAATTCTCTGGGTTTTTACTACCATAGAATGTAAACAAATGTTCTGGGGTAGTTAAGTCCTGACATTTACTCATCAAATACTATCTCTCACTTCTATCTCTCATGTTTTCTTTCTTTCTTTTTTTAATGTTTATTTATTTAGAGAGAGAAAGAGATAGAGAGCAAGAAGGGGAGGGGCAGAGAGAGAGAGAGAGAGAGAGCGTCCTAGGAAGGTTCCATGCTGTTAGTGCAGAGCCCAATGCAGGACTTGAACTCATTAACCATGAGATCATGGCCTGAGCTAAAATCAAGAGTCAGGTGCTCAACTGACTAAGCCACCTAGGTGCCTCTCTCACATATTTTCTATTCAGTCAGGCTTCAGCCAAGTTTGTCAGTATTCTGTCTCAGATAGCCTGGATCATGCAGAATCATAGAAATATTCATGTGTCCTATCAGCATTCATTCATCCATGCCACCAAAGGCTCTTGAGCTCTTGAGATCTTCCGATGCCCTGTCTTCAACCTGAGTTGATGTACAGCGGGAACAACTGGACAGTGAAGAAAGATACCGTTATTGTTCTTCGTTTTAAACTCCCCCTCCCCCTTTTTGTATACATAATATGAAGCAAATGAGGAGACATTGCTCTAACGGTAGAACAAGGAAGNAGAAACCCCTGGAGTTTTACCTGCTGATGCTGTCTGTGTTGTTGGAGAATAAATTTTGGTTGTTGTTTTTTCTTTCCCCTCTTCCCCAAAAAACTGTTTCCATGTTTCTTCTACATGGAAACATACTACATATATTAAAGGTATAAAAACATAAAACGCAGCCATTACCCTCTGGATATTCACAATATGGTGTTTGTTTCCTTCACTGAACAGTGTGAATGTGAAGTGGCAGGGGTTATTACTTCACAATGTAATTCATTATATTTTTGAAATGTTCAAATTGTTAACAAGTTCTATGTTACAGTAAATAAAAGTCTAGTTCTCTGTAATTTCAGTTCACTTATTGTTCTTTTTAGACCCACTAGAGAAACTAAAAAAATCAAATTTTAGCTCTATTGGTAGTCAGCTATTTGAAGATCTTAAAATGTGTTCACTGTTTCTCACCCAAATATTTTCTCTTCTATGCTAAACATCTCTAGATTATTGAACTGCTTCTTTTTTTATTAATAAAGCGTATTTAAGTGTTTATAAAAATAATTTCTAGATATTTCACCATCCTGGTTATTCTATTCAATATGCTCTATTGTCAATGATCCACTTAAAATATGTTTCTTAAAAACTATTTCAGGCATTTTCTGACCAATACTAGATACAGAAATGAAATGATTACCTCCTTTTATCTGCATATGACACACCTATCTTGACAGCCTATCACATTACTAAATTGCTTTTCAGAGCTGTCTTTTTTATAATTACACACATTATTTATTTATAAAAGATTTTATCTCTATTTGTAAATACTGTTTGATAATAACCATTCCAAAATAGTAAAAAAAATATTATTCAGAATTGTTATTCTGCTAAAGTTATTCTTGATAAGAGTCACCATAATCCAAACATATGCACTTCTTCATCAGTAAGTCTGTTGAATAGAAAGTTGCCTATGAGTATTGATTGACCCAGCTTAATTCTACTCCTAATGTAACTAGACCAATATAGTTATTTTAGTTATTAGGTTAACCCTATTGAATATATTCATGGTTGAAAATTATGTGTATTTTTTAAACAAAACATTCAAATTTATTTTCTCTTTGTTTAATCTGATTTTTTAAAGAATTTTTTAATGTTGACCTATTTTTGAGAGAGAAAGAGAGACAGAGGATGAGTAGGGGGGGGCAGAGAGAAAGGGAGACACAGAATCTGAATTAGGCTTCAGGTTCTGAGCTGTCAGCACAGAGCCTGATGCAGGGCTTGAACTCAGANTATAATCTGATTTTATATATATATATACATATATATATACGTATATATATGTATATATATATAAAACCGCTATATACATATATATATATAAAACCGCTATAATAATTTAAATTTGACTCTAATTTTCTTTTCATAGTAGAAATGTAAGAACTGTCTAAGGTAAACTGAATATAAGAATTACTCTGAGATTATGAAAAAATACTTCAAGCCCACTAGCACAAAGATTTAGAATTCACTCAACAACAAATATTTTTAAAGTATTTGTATGTTAAACACACTGTTTTGGGGAGTGGGGATATAAAGAAATGTCTCTGCCATGACGGAGTTTACCTTTTAGTGGTGGAGACACTAGATAAAATAAATAAAGTGTATTGCATGTTAGATAATGAAAAATGCTAAGGGGGAAAACTGAAGCAGAGAAGAGAGAAAGAAGGGTAGAAGTAAGGTGTGGCAAACTGAAATTTTAGAGAGGTTCAAAGATCTCCTGGATGCTGTCATCGTAATGTTGGCTTCAATTTCAAATTACAGATCCCTTTGAAATTAAAGGAACGATTTTAGGAAATTTTCTTTAATCATTTAGTTTGTTGTTGATGTTTTTTCTCAATTCAGAAATCCTCTTTTCTCTTCTCTAGGCTCTCTTTTCCTCCCTCCTCACCAACTCTGACATTATAAGACACAGTTCATGTGGGAAAATCTAAGGTCCCCATTTGATGGTAATTCTTAATTTTGCAAATGGACACAAGTCACAGTAGAAAAAATATTTCAGTCCAAGAAAGCAAGAATGTGTGCAAATCTGACAACTTGGAATTAAAATGAGGAAATCCCAGATGTTCTGAGGCTGTTTGTGTTCAGCCATGACAACAATGAAATTGATTCAGAAGTATTTGTCATTGTTTTATCCAAGTGTGGCTTTCCCCCAACACCATCTAGTGCTAAGCAGTATATCCCTGTGCTCTCTCATGTGCTCAGAAAATGCAAGTGAATTTAACATTAGCCTAAACAAGTCCAAACAAAGACAACTGGACATCAAGTAATATTGCACATTTTATTCCAATTTGAAAGCAAATCGTTTTTGAGTTATCCCTCTCCCTGGCACAAATAATTATAAGTTGATTAAATGCAGATATGTTTGCAAGTGATGGCATTGGCCATTTAAAACTTTTTTGGAGAAATAACATGAACATGACTGTTGATATTTCAATGTATTCGCCTGTTGAAATTCTGCACAACACCTCATCTCTGAGGTCACATCCTTTTTGTCCCCATGCAGCCTATGCTGACCATACCAGTCTACCTCAAAATCTCAATCCTCTCTTGCACTGACACTTGCCATACATGGGTTTGTGAAATATTTATGCTTTGCCCTATTCTTCTATTATATAATATCCTTAAAGATAGACTTCGTTAATGCATTTTCTGTATCTTCCTTGTATGTCACACTGAAGTCTTGCTCAACAATTACCTTCTTGATGATGGATTGGTTCTTTGTCTTACGTTGCTTTTGGCAGCACTCTTTCTGTTCAGCATGGTAACAGTGCAGTTTAATTGTTAATGGTTGGGAAATGACAGCAAAAACTAAACCAACTGGAGTCCTGAAATCAGGGATGTGGATGGGGGTGAGGAGGGCAGAGGAGGCTTTTAACCAAGTCTTCAGACAATTGCATTTCCTAACAAGGGAATCACAGACAGCCGACAGCAATAGGTTCAGCCTCGGTCAGAACACTTGTGCTCTCATTCTCCTCTTATCTGTCTTTTGCCTAACCATGAGCAATTTAGGAAGAACTTCTGGCAGGATTCTAATCTTCCAGCCATACTGACATCTTCAGGAAATAGTCATTCTAGTGCCAAGGCAAGCCATGACTCAAGTTGACACAGAGAATCATCCAAAAGTAAATATGTATTGGAGCTTTGATATATGATTTGGTTTTCTCTTTGCAGATTTACCTACTCCCCCATAATATTTAACTTGGACTCCTATTTATAAGGTGGAGTCTCAATGAAGTGCTGTTCTCAAGACCTGTGCTTAAGAGAAGCTCTGTAAAATTATTACTTGAAAATACAGAATATTTCTTCTATTGAATTCTATTTTGTATTAGAATGAAAAATTGCAAGATTCCATTGTAAAGTTGAACATTTTCAATTCTTAATCAAACGTGGGGAGAGATAGTTGGCCAGGGGAACTGTAGCAGTGCAGTTCTTTTACTTGCCTCGTTCCCACTTGCCTCTTCCTCCATTTTTCCCAGACTTGTAGTCTATCAACACTTCCAACCCCCTCCCTGGATCACACTATTCTGTGACTGCTTCCTTCCCTATGAATCCCAGGCCCATACGCACCATCTGACCATGCTGTTCATAGGACCAGTTACTGCAACCTGCGTTTCCATAAACATGAGCCAACTTTTACCTGAAGATTCTCAATCTTGATTTAACTTCATCATTCTCTGTCTCATTCCTGGTCCCTGAACCACTGAAGCTAACTGCTTAACTCTGGAGATAAATGCCACCAAATATATCAACTGCAACTGACACTGGATCATCATCGCTACTCAACGATCCTTGAATAGTTCTGTAGCTTTTCTTTCTTTCCCATCTCTTCATTGTACCATTTATTTACTTTTAATTTTTAATATTTGTTTAATTTTGAGAGAGAGTGACAGAGCAGGAGTGGGAGAGGAGCAGAGATAGAGGGAGACACAGAGTATGAAGCAGGGTCCAGGCTCTGAGCTGTCAGCAAAGAGCCAGATGCAGGGCTTGAACCCATGAACCATGATGAGATCATGACCTGAGCTGAAGTTGGCCGCTTAACTGACTGAGCCACCCAGGCACCCCTTCACTGTAACATTTATAATCCCTCATTGTCCTCTTGGAGAGAGGGGTTTCTGTATCTCCTCCGTCTGTAAGTGATAGTATGTTCTTCTGTAGTCTTGGGCTTAAACATCTAAATCTGTGGCTTATTACCTATAGCCATGTTTTCTTCTGTTCCTGCCAAAGTTCCTCTTTCCAATTTCCTTCTCCCAAGTTTCAAAGAAAAATGTACTCCTTCCTGCCCTTGTTCAAACCCTGTCTTTCCATCTGTACACCTGCTTCCCTTCCCACTCCTTTAAAACCGAGGCCGGCCATTGGTTATCTCTTCTCCACTGTTCCACGCCTTCTCCTCTCCTGATTCTCTCCTTATCACATATAATTATGTCCAAGTCTCTTCTATAGACTATAAATTCCTGCCTTCTGGATACTACTTTAAGCTTCGCTTTCATTCAAACCTCAACTTATAAAAAGAATAGTCCACAGTGCTTCCTGTTTGCATTCTTTCCTTTTTTTTTTTCTTTTTTTTGAGAGAGAGAGAGAACGTGCAAGTGAGCAAGGGGCAGAAGGAGAGAAAGGACCCCAGGAGGGGCAGTGAAAGAGAGACTGAGAGAGAGGGAGAGAAGTGGGGCTCACCCAAAGTGGGGCTCGAGCTCACCCACTGTGGGACTTGAACTCATGAACTGTGAGATCATGACCTGAGCTGAAGTCAGATGCTTAACTACTGAGCCACCCAGGCACCTGCTATTTTTTTAATTTTTTAAATTTAATTTTTAAAAATTTTACTTAATTACACATATTGGAAATGCACAAATCATGGACAGCTGGATGAATTTTCATAAACAAATCTCCACCAGCACCAAGAAGTCCCATCTGTGGTTACTGAGTCATTAACACTCAACGTTTATTCTCTTTAATAAACTTTTTTTTATGATGAAATACAACATAAATACAGCAAGGTGAACAACATATAAATGTGCAATTTAAGGAAATATGATAAGGCTACTGTGTAACCAGCATCCAGGTAAAGAAATGAGATACTGTCAGGTGCCCAGAAGCAGGTCGATCCCAGGCTTCCTCTTCTGCCGAATCACAAGCCATTCAGGGAGAGCCATTACATTGGCAATTTTAGTAATCACTTCCTGCTTGTCTTTACATTATTGCTCTCTATGTCATTATCCTTAAGTAAGAAAGCTTATTTTGTTCATTATGTGAATGGGATCATGTACTGCATATATTGGAGGATCTGACCTCTTTTGTTTAGTAAAAATTATGTTAAAGATTTAAAAAATTATTTATTATTATTTTTTTGGTGAAGAACTTATGCATCTCTTTCATTTTTGTTCTTGCTCTGTGGCATCCTATACTTCTAAAGCATACACATTTCTACATGGTACAAATATGACCATAAAATTGCTAAGGCATGAGATATATAAATCTTCAACTTTACTAAAAAATGACAAACTATTTCCCAAGGGGTCTGGCCAAGTTGTGTTGCTCTAGCAGTGAAAGAATTTACTGGTTGCTCCACATTCTTACCACTTGTTTTTGTCAGATTTTCTTTATTACTGTTTAGCCAGTCTAATGTGGATTCACTTCGTTTGAAAATTCTTTTCAAGCTCTTTCCCTTTGTTGTATGAGTTTGCTTTTTGTCTTTAATCTTCTGCTTATAGGTTTGCTATACTTCTTTGTATATTCCAGATATGACCTCTTTGTCAGTTATATGTGCTACATATATTATCTTCTGTGGCCTGTCATTTCATTTTCTTTATTAAATGCTTTAATAAGCAAATTTTTCATATTTCTAATATCATAAATGTATTGTTTTTATAGTCTGCTCCTAGTGCAAATACCCGATTTTATCTGTACCATTTCTTTAAAACACTGTTATCTCTCTGACTCCTCTGCAGTTCTACCTTTGTCCTCTTTAGGGGCCTGTATCTGTGTAGGCCAGATTCCCAGTTTTCCATCCTATGCCATTCAACTCTTTATATGTTCCTGTACCAATACCACACTATCTCAATCACTATAGCTTCATGAATCTCAATACGTATAAAGCAAGACCTCCCTTACCTACTCTTGGGTGGGAAATGTCTCAGAGAAAAGATTCTTGAATGAGTTTCCTGAGATAGTATAGGTATTCCAAGGCAAGTAACATAATGGTGATGGAGGTGTTGTACACCACAGAATGAGGATGTACTATATATTATCTCTCTCTGTAGATATAGATACAAATATAAACATAGATGGATATATCATATTGGATAAATTTTATTAATATATAATGTTAATTATTAATGTAATAATAATATCTAATAATTGATCATTTGTATGCATCTGATAATTTCAATATCTGAAACTTTATAATCTTTGTGTATTCATTGAGTACAATTTCCTTTTATTCCTCATCATCTTTGCTATGTGCTAGATGATTTATGTGAAGTAACAATTTATAGAGAGAATTATTGAGGTTTACAATAAGTGAACTTATCCAGATATGATTTCATTTCATTCTGCCAGGCTGCTGGATCTCTAATATTTTAGAATCACCTTAAACCAAGGTCAAACTTATATTAGATAGTCTAGTATTACCTGTGAGAATATTCAGTTAGCTCTCACCTTACTGTAAGGTGATTCTTTTTGGCAGGTTTTGGGGGGATAGTGAGGGAGTGGGGATGATTGTCTTCTGCTTTTTTTTCCGCCCTTCTTACCTGTAAGGCTATCTTAATTCAAATTCAAATTGTGAGGATCAACAAATGCTCTCAGAAGAAAACAATTTAAGGGCTCACTTATTTCTCCATGTTCCCTTCATTTTTGCTAACATTTCCTTATTTATACTCTTGAATTCTAATTTGAAGATGTTTTTATTTCAATGCCCACTTAACAGTTCTCAGTGGAAAGAACGAACCAAATGACTACTATTAACTGTTTTAGATTTTTAATTTATTTTTTTTTGCATAAGTGATATATTTATCTCTAAGTTCTAAATTTGACCGATCTTGACAGATTGCCCCACACAGAGTCTGTCCCAGCTTGCAGTCCTGCCGGTAATGCATGAGGGTGCCTCTTTGCCTCATCTTTATCTACATGGTATGCTTCCTGACTTTGGAATCTTTCATAATCTGGTCATTTGATGTGGTTTTAATCTGCATTTCTTATAATATGAGTAAGAGTGAACATTTTTTATTTGTTTATAAGCAACTTGTATTTCATGTTTGTGTTCTCTCTTGTATCATTTGCTCATTCTTTCTGATTGATGATCACTTTGATTTGTAAGAGTTATTTTCAATAAAAGGAAATTACACATATTTGATGTTATTATATTTTCACACTTTTATCATTTATCTTCTGATTTTCCTTGCAGTGGTTTGGTCAGGATGTAATATTTTAATTTTATGTAGTTAAATTTATCAGTGTGATTTCTTATGGCCTTTGTATTTGTGTTACACATATAAAGGTCTTTTATACACTGAGATTATAAAATAATTTCCCTATTACTCTTATGGTTTGACATTATTTTACAGTGCAGCCTTCAGTTGTCTCAAATTTATTTCAAGAATTGAGATATGTATCCATTTTTGTCCAGACGGTTTCCCCATTATCCAAGAACCATTTATTGAATCTTTTGATTTCTCCCCTACTCATGTATATTACATAAATAGCATAATGCCACCTCTATCTTATCCTGAATCCCTATGTATTTCAATTTATTTCTAGATTTTCACTTATCTCTCTGCTCATGTGTTAGCAGCATCTTATTTTAATTGTTGAAAATGTTGATACTTTCAAAATATCTGAGGCTCTGTCTCCTCAACAGTACTTTTTTCCTTGAATTTTTCTTTAATTTTTTTACATATAAACTAAAACCAGTTTCACAGAAAAAAAATCTTTTATTATTTTTAGTGGAATCAAGTTATATTTGTAGATTAATTTAAGAAGAACTTATATTTTTATGTTAAGTTTTCCTACCCAAGGACATGATATGCTTTTCTATTTGTCTAAGATTTCCTTTCTCCATCGGTACCATTTTAACATTTTCTTCATATAGATTTATGGTGTTTCTTATTAAATATATTCTTGAGTAGGACCTTACTATTTTTTTCCTAAAGAAATTAACTACATGCTATGGCAATTAAAAACACAGCCTATGGATTAAGACTCCCTAAATTTAAAATATACGTCTGCCACTTATTAACTGTTTGAACACAACCAAATTACTTAAACTCTGTTTGCCACCCCTTCCTCATCCGTAAAATCCATGAATTAAGCTTATGAAAGCACTTAGAAGAGTGCCTAAACATAATAACATTCAATATTCATCCAATAATGACATTCAATATTAACTCTTACTGTTGCTATTACAGATGAATAACTTTGTTGATTAAATCTTCCAACCTTTTATTATTAGAATAAACAGAAATGATTTGGTTTTTTGTATATACTTTGTATCTATCCAGCTTATTAAATTATTTTTTAATGTTTATTTATTTATTTTTGGCATTGAGAGGCAGAGAGAAAGGGAGAGAGAGAGAATCCCAAATAGGCTCCACTCTGTCAGAGTGCAGAGACTGTTGCGGGGCTCAGACTCATGAACCATGAGATCATGATCTGAGCTGAAATCAAGAGTTGAATCCTTAACTGACTGAGTCACCCAGGCGTCTCTAAATTATTTTCATGTTTGCAATCATATTTCCCAATGATTTTCTAAAGTATATAATCATATAAGCTTCAAGTCATATTTCATTCCTTCCTTTTTAAAATTTTATATTCTAATTTCTCTTTCTTTTCTGTTTACATTGACTAATATATCCAGAAAAATATTTAAACCTTTAAAAGATATAGATAATAATCACAATCTTTCCTCTCTCGAATTCTGAGAGTATAGTTTTTATCGGTAATCTGCTTAAAGTTTTGAACAGACTGTTTTTCATATTTTTTTCAGGACCTTCTTCCTACAGTTATCCTCAAATGTACAATCTTCCCAGAATAATCTTCTTTATTTTTTAAGTTTATTTATTTATTTTGAGAGAAGGGTGGGGAGCATGAAGGGAGGAGGGGCAAAGAGAGGGGAAGAGAGAGAATCCCACGCAGGCTTCTCACCATCAGCACAGAGCCCAATGCAGTGCTAAAATCCACAAACCACGAGATCATGGCCAGAGCCCAAATCAAGAGTCAGATACTTAACTGACTGAGCCACCCAGGTGCCCCTCCCAGTATACTCTTCTTGACCATTACTTCTGACTCTACATATCATCCTGGAATAATGTTATTCAAATTCTTCTAGATTTCCTACAACTTTAAATCTACATGTCCAATTCCCATTGGACATTTCCATCAGAATCTCAGAAATACTTAATATGACATGCTCAAAGTGGAAGTCATCCTTACTTGTGTACACACACACACACACACACTTTCCTTGATGGCAACCAGATATATATAGTGAATAGAGCTAGAAACATAAGTTTTATCTTCAATTTATTTTTCCTTACTGCACCCCAATTCAATTGACCATTCAGTTCTATGTATTGTACCTCTCAAGGCCATTCCTTCTTCTCTAGCTGAAGTTCTTAATTTCCTTTCACAGGGTCTGTTGCCACAATCTTGTAACTTCCAAGGAGCATGACTAACTGCCCCAGTTTCCTTGGAATTGAGAGTTTCCCAGGATGTGATACTCTTGGTACTAAAACCAGGAAGTCCCAGGCAGAGTAAGATGAGCTCATCACCCTATGTCCTGGTTTTCATTATCATCCCCTTTTTTTGTGATTGAAAGTCTAATGTATGTTATGAAACTTCTCCCCAGAAGTAGTATATAGGCCCACACATTTTTGCATTCAGTTGTAGGAGTTTAACAGAATTTTTGAACCTATGGTTCAACTGCTCATGGATTTGAAGGATTAAATGTGAGATTTTAACCAATCCTCCATGTGGCTGCCAGAATGATGTGTCTAAAACTACAAATCTGACAATGTTATTCTCCTTTTAAATATATTCCAATGACTCCCCATTGCCTACAGATTGAACATAAGTTCTATAACATAGATAGAAGACACTTTGTGATCTGGGACTTATCTTCATTTATCAGTGTACCTTTTGGGACTTTATTTCTTAATAAAGACCCCACACTCTTGTCATATTAAATGGCTGACAACTTCCTGAAGGTGTCAAGCTGCTCCATGCCTATGTATTTTTCACTACTCATCTTGTGGTGTTTAATATCCCTGTCACCATGATCACATTTCCCTTAGAACACCTCCTCTATCTCAGAAAACTCACTCGAGGATCTTGAAATATTTGCCACCCAAATTGTTCTAATAAATTAAATGTCCCTTTCTTAGTTCCATTACTGGAATTGGTGCAGACTTGTTATAACACTTCTACTGAAGTTATATTTTACAAGCTTTTCTCTGCAAATACATCAGGATTATGGATCAGGGATAGTGTTGTATCTTACTGTTCTTTCTATCTCTAGCATCAAACAATGCCTGACACATTCTAGATAATCAATAAATGATTGTTGAATAAATTAATGAATGGACATGTCAGGAATACAAAGATCATCTTACTCATGGAAAAGCAATTAACAGCAATAATCTATACCTCATTACTTAAAATTGTGTGTACTTTAGAGGTGTGTGGGTGGCTCAGTCGGTTAAGCATCCGACCCTTGATCTCAGCTCAGGTCATAATCTCATGGTTTGTGAGTTCAAGCCCTGTGTGGGGCTCTGCACTGACAGCACAGAGCCTGTTTGGGATTCTGTCTCTCCTTCTCTCTGCCCTTCCTCTGCTTTTTGTCTTTCTCAAAATAAATAAATGGCTTAAAATATTGTAGTTTTAATAAAGATTGTGTGAATTAACTAAATGTCACCCTTACCAAGTTTCTCATTGACATAGTGGCATGTGATACCCTATGCCTCTACTATTAGCATTCCACATATTTGGAAGGGAAAATGCAATAATGAACCCAAACTGCTGTTTTTTTTATACATTGCAGCTGTGACTTCCCTAGAGGTCTCATACTAGACTGGCTCCGAAAACCAGTCCAGAGTAGTTTATGAGAGAAACTTGGAAAGATCATGGCAAGTAAAACAAAAGTGATTTCCAGTGCTAAAGAGTTACACTGTCCAGGCATATAAAAGTCATCTATGTAATAATTTCCTTAGGTTCCTACTGTATCAGAACTCAAATCCCTCAAAGAGTGTTTTTATCATTCTGAATTCTGATTTTCAAATCATTTTAAAATGAGGTAAACATGTAAATGAAGGTACACAATTACATGTGTGACTTTAATAAAAATTATTCCACCCTTATTAGTTCCTATGATTTCCAATGCATTAATAGCACACAATTCATTAAATGCAAATAGAACTAAATTTGTAACTCTATAATTTGGATGAGCTCACAGTTTACTTTAGTTCCATTCTGGTGGACACTCTTATGCTTCACTAATGAGCTCTATGTTGCCCTTTGTTGTTTGCCTACATCTCCAAAATGCTAGCAAAACAAGTTGGAGGGCAAAATAGCTAATTAACTCTTCTGTTTTATTCCATGATGAGACATGCCTCACTGCAGATGAGTGTTGGCAGGGCAGAGGGTAAGGACTTGGTAAAAGGCGAAAGATTTATGCGATCTGAAGAGAAACCAGAGTATAGAGGGTAAGGACTTGGATATTCACAGGAGTCATTAGGAAATGTTACTACTCATTGAGAAATCAGTGTTTTCAAGAAAGAGTTGAGAAGAAATCAGCTAGTAGATGTCAAGTACAAGTCAGCAAGATGCAGGTAAAGAAACTCTGGTAGGGAAGCCATCAATTAAGAAGAAAGAAGATGTTTAGGATCAAGGGCACAAAAAATCTGATAGTTAAAAGATAAGCAAGACATCTCAAGACTAAAATCATAAATTCTAGTGTCAGTTATAGTCTCAGTGTCAACATCATCTTTACTTTCTACTGTGCTCTACAAATTCAGGAATCATAGGGAAAGTGCTAATTAAATGCTAATGTCCACCTAACATTATATTCTTCTTCCACTTGGACAAGCTTAAGGATTGCAGCTTGTAATGGGACAGAGGACATGGATGGCTTTACCTCTGACTCTTCTTGTTCTTCCTTCTGTATTTAATAGCTCTTCTACTCTCTATAGTATTGCTGTAGCAGAGGGAAATGAAGACAAACAATAGACTGATTTTTCTTTGAGCTGGATGGCTTCATGCTTTCTATTTGGTAACTGGTTAAAATGTAGTCCTGGAAGGCATTTGGCTGACTCTTTCTCTCCAATGTGGCTTTGTGGGTTTTAAGGCATCTGCTCTTCTGCTGACCCAAGAAGATACATCTTTATGTTAGGTGATCAACAACTCCCACTTTCCATCTGAGGATACATTTCCAACTTCTTCTGCTAAGTTTTGCTCACCTCTCTTGTCAACCATGTTGGCCAGGAGCCATGCAGGATTCCTCTCCCATGCCACTGCCATTCTCTACAGGAAAACACTTACGGCTTTTTTGCCCTGACAAACTCTAAGAGCTAGGCTGGTTCCCATATTATCACACTGTTGATCCCACTGACAAAGCAATTGGCTGATAGAAAACAGGCTCCAGTTTATGCTTGATAAACTTCTCTTGTCCATGGGTCAGATAACAGTCTTGTGTCTCCGAATGGCAGAAAACAAATTCATGGTTCTCTGAGTGCACCCATTAAAGCACCTTTCTCTGTGTAAAGAAAATGTATCATCCACCACAGCTCTTTCACAGAAAGAAGATGAAGCATCCAGCATAGCATCAGCTCTCTCACTAATGTTATCCTTAAATCTTCATGGTCTCCCACCTATACATCTTGAATTTGTTGAAGGTTCCAGAAAAATATAAGACTCTTGGAGTAATTTCCTTTGTAAATTTACACACAATGAGAGAAGTGGTCTGTCTCACACTCACTTTGATGTCCTAATAGTTATCAAGAAGTATTTTATTCTAAACTCCTACTCTTTATCATTCTGTAATCAGTAGTTCTAAACCTGAATGCATATTAGAATCACCAGCAAAGCCTTAAAACACGTGGATACCTACCAGTCCCCTCCTTCATCCTGAGATTCTGATTTAATTGGTCTGATTGAACATTTATATGTATTTTTTAAAAGTCCTTGATCATTTAATGTGCAACCAGGGATGAGAACAACATATAAATAAGTGACAAGTTATCTCTTCAACTAACAGCTTTGAATGAGATGGATCTGCATTGTTTTTCCCCTTCTGTTGTGGACACAACTCTAGGCTAATCACTCTAATAAATTAATTTTAAATATTTCCCCTAAATGAATATCTCCAAAAACTTATCATATTTGAAAGGGTCAGCATCTGTACCACTTTTAACTCAGATTGTTGACATATTTAAAATTATTTTTATTCAATCAAAGTGAAAATCATACTATTAGTCATTGGTTAATCATGTTAATATACATTAGTGTTCCCACATATGAATATTTCTTCTCTGTTGAATAAGTAAATGCATTTAAGTTTCTTCATCATTCCTATTATACTATAGTGATAAAAAAAAAACATAACTTGAGAAGAGAGAGAAAGCTGAACAAAATCAATAATTAGTACTTTTTCTTTGGGGAATAAGAGAGAAGCTCATTCAAAGGAAAAAAATACACATAAAATGAGTCTGAAAGAAACACATTTTTATCATTTCTATGATGTTTCAGATGGATTTTCCAAGGAGAATAAGATGATCTCCTAACATTCTTATTCTAGGAAGTCTTTTAGATTTTCCATGCACTGAAAATCCAAGAAGTCTTTTAGATTTTGCTACATGAAAACCAGAAGGTTCACATGAGCCAAGTTGTCTAATATTATCCCAACTAAGTGCCACATGTGTTCAATGTCCAATTTAAATTTTAGGGGAAAAGAGACCCATTGATTTTTAGGGGGCAGAGCTGATATTCTCAAACATTATTAACATTGAAAAATAAATTTAATAAGGGAGTTTCTCTCCCTTCTGGGGCTAAATCATTTTAACCCAGAAATTCTGTTTCTAGGAATTCATTCTACAGTTGCACTAGGGCATATTAACAAGTGTGTGTGCATATACATACATGTGCATATACACAAATGAATTCATTGCAGCAGTATTCAGAATAGCAAAGAATATAAAACAAACTAAATATCCGTCAGTGGGAAAACAGTTAAATGAATAATAGAAAAAGTATTAAACAAGATGACATAGATCTATGTAGGCTGATAAGGAAACATTTCTAAGATGCATTGTTTAGTTTAAAAGGAAAGAAGTGTGTTCAATATGTTCGTGCCTCAGTCTTTGGGTCTCTCTCATATATATATAGATAGATAGATAATACATGTAATGTAAAATATGTTTTTATAGTGCATATAAAATTTCTGGAAGGCTATACAAAAATTTAACACTTTACTGAAGTGTTTAGCTAAAACTGTAACATTTAGGGGCACCTGGGTGGCTCAGTTGGTTAAGCATCTGACTTCAGCTCAGGTCATGATCTCAAGGTTTGTGAGTTAGAGCCCCGCATGGAGCTCTGTGCTGACAGCTCAGAGCCTGGAGCTTGCTTCAGATTCTGTCTCCCTCTCTCGGCCCCTCCCCTACTCACACTCTGTCTGTCTGTCTCTCTCTCTCTCAAAAATAAATAAAAAGTAAAAAAAAAAAAACCAACCAAACAAAAGTAACAAGTAACCTTTAGAAAGGCTTCTGTAAGGTATGAATCAAAGATATGGTCTGAGGAGGATACTTGCTTTTCATTATATATCCTTTTGAACTGTTTTGAGTTTTTTATCATGTGCATGATGCAAGTCTTAATTTTTTTAAAAGTATTTTATTACAATTAGTAGCAAGTAACTTTAAGTCACCTTCATGACTTTAAGACAGGTATATCTTTTAAAAATTTTCATGTTTAATGCTATAAGACTCTCATGAAAAAAATGGAAGAAGACACAAAAAAATGAAAAGATATTCCATGTTCATGGATCAGAAAATTTAATATTATTAATATATCCTTACTACCCAAACCCATTTATACATACTAATCCCTATCAAAATTCTAATGACATTCTTCACAAAAAGGGAAAAAATGCCCTAAAATATGTATGGAGTAATAAAAGACCCCAAATAGTCAAAGCAATCCCAAGAAAAAAGACAAAACTGAAGGCATCACACTTCTAGACTTCAGCTATAGAAATCAAAACAGTATGGTGCCAGTATAAGAATAGAAACATAGACTAATAGAACAGAATCAAGAGCCCAGAAACAAACACTCATACATATAGTCAACTAATATTTGACAAAGGAAACAAAAATACTCAATGGGGAAAGAATAGTTTCTTCAATATATATGGCATTGCGAAAACTAGATAACCACATGCATAAAAATGAAACTGGACCCCTGTCTTACCACTTATAAAAAATAGCTTGAAATAAATTAAAGACTGGAATGAAGATCAAAATTGTAAAGCTCCTAGAAGCAAAAATAGAATAGCTCCTTGATATATGTCTTGGCAATGATATTTTGGATAGGACACCAAAAACACAAACAACAAAGGCAAAAATATACAAGTGGAACACATCAAACTCAAAAGCTTCTATACAGCAAGGGAACTATCAACAAAGTGAAAAGGCAATTTACAGAATGGAAGAAAATATTTGCAAATCATGTATCTAATGAGGGATTTAAAAATTCAACAAGAACAACAACAACAAAAACAAAAGGAATCCAATTTAAAATTGTCAGAGGAACTGAACAGACATTTTTCCAAAGAAGACATACAGATGCCCAACAGGTACATGGAAAGATACTCAATATTACTAATCAACAGGGAAATGCAAATCAAAACCACAATGATATAACATTTGTTAGAATGGCTATCATCAAAAAGACAAAACACAAGTGTTGGTAAAAGTGTAGAGAAAAGAGAATCTTTATGCACTGTTAAGCATACATATACATATATGTATCAAAAAGGAAATCCTACTGTTTGACAAAAGACGGATTGACCATAAGGCCATTATGCTAAGTGAAATACATCAGACGGAGAAATACTGTTTATCACTTATATGTGGAATCTACAAAAGCCAAACTCAAATACAGAGATAA
Organism: Crocuta crocuta; assembly: GCF_008692635.1. Classification (NCBI taxonomy): domain Eukaryota; kingdom Metazoa; phylum Chordata; class Mammalia; order Carnivora; family Hyaenidae; genus Crocuta; species Crocuta crocuta. The sequence goes on along the minus strand of NW_027527436.1, from coordinate 5,026,853 downwards.
GAATGGTGGTTACTAAGGGCTGGGGGTGGCATAAATGGGGAGGTGTTGGTTAAAGAGTACAAACTTATAGTTAGACAGTGAATAAATTCTAGGGATCTAATGCACATAATCATGATTATAGTTAATGGTGTTGTGTTTTATACTTGAAAGTTGCTAAGAAAGTAGATCTTAAATATTCTCACCACAAAAAAATAAATGATAATTATGTGACACGATGGAGTAGTTAGTTAATCCTATGGTGGTAATCATATTGCAATATGCAAATGTGTCAAGTGTATATAATTGTACACTTACATATATGTATATAAAATCAACAATTTACACCTTAAAGATACACAATTTTGTGTGTCAGTTTAAATTTCAGTGAAGCTGAAAAATAAGACATAGGTTATCTTCATATTCATACATTCATTTACATATTAGTTTATTCATTTAACAAATATTTACCAAATGCCTATCCAACTAATAGAACAACCACAAATTCCTATTGTTTTGACAGTAAGTTGTGAGGGAAAAACAAATTACATAAGAGTCCGAATATTTTCAATCATTCATTTGTTCATTGACTCATACGATGAATACTATATAATAAGTATCTATAGGGGCCACATAAACCTATACAAGAGGTCTGGTACATGCCTCCTCCACAGGCATTGATTGCCAAAAAATGGCCCCAGTGAGGACAGATTCTAAGATGTCCGTCAAGTCAACCTGACATCATGTCAAAAAGGCCAAGAAGCAGTGTTTCCATGTGGAGCACATCACTGTGGCAGAAGAATAGGTCCATGTATCCATTAACTCGTTCATTAAAGACTTACTGTTTTTCTCTCTACAAACACCATTCTATGGGCTTTTTCAGAATGCAAAGTTATACCAGACATAAGCCCCTACAATCAGGAGTTTAAAGCTTAATAGATCTATTTGCTTTACATTTATTTTTAGCATTTTGAAATTTATAACATATTTCCATTTCTTATTTCATGTGATTTAAAAAAAAAAAAACATCTGAAGTAAACCTAATAGGTTTTCTCCCTTTTTATAAACAAGAAATCAAACTTTTGAGAGAACAAGTGTCTTATTCAAAGTGGCTGAAGTGAGAATAGAAACCAGTGTGCCTTTGTACCTTATGGTGCTGTATGTACCAAAGACTTCCTTCAGTCGTTCCCACATTTTGCTGTAAAAGTAATTGTCTGTTGTTCATTGGTTAATTGAAAGAGCTTTACAAAAAGAGAATCACAAAAGTGATGTGTACATACCTTGAATTGTTTATTTCAAGCTAATAAATGTGCATTTATTCCCCAACATTTCTCATGTACACCATGCCTTTTCTTTGTGTATGGGCCACCTGACTGAAATTCCATGCGGTCTTTCTCATATACTCACACCCATAATTCATCATCTACGATTTCTCAATTTTGGTTCCTTTCAAGTGAGGCCAAAATTATAGAGACATGCAAAGTATTCTGTATCCAGAATTCTTCTACATGTTTAAAATTTCTCCCAATATTTTACAAAGATCTTGCCCACACCTAATTTAACAGAAATATTTAGAGACCCTCCTTTTAAAGACTTTCCAAAGTATTCAGTGCAGTTTTCAGAGAAACTGTAACTCTCCTTCCAGGACTATATTTTATTGTGTTACATACTACTCGGTTACAGGAACGAGTACAGTTGGCACCAACGTAGTTGGGAGCAAGCAGAACTGAATTTGAATAAGCCTGCAAGGCAACAGGACACACAGAAGTGTTGGGAGGAGCCCAAAGCTGGGAACTATGGTTATCAGTCTATGGGGCTGCTAAAGTGAGTGACAAGAAAACACTAACTGGGTGGGTTTGTTAAATAGAACTCAATTAATGAAACCTCTGTATCAGTAGGCAAAGAACTGCTATGGGTAGTAGTTGCTCTCAGAGTATGTTGGAGTGTGACTGGAAGCATCTTATACTTGCTACAGAAATCCTGTAGAACTCTTGAATCATTATCAAGTTGCATCTGCAATAATTACTGCCCTAAAGAAGTCCATGTCCATCAGGCAATCATGTGTTTCACTTAGAGAAAATATTTGCTACATAACATTCGAGAGTATTTGCCCATCTTAGATGTAAAGTTGATCTTGATTAAAAATACTTCACACTTGTAAAATATAGATTCTCTGTTACAAGCAATAATGACAATACTTTTTAACTTTATTCTAATTGTCTCAAAGAATACTGCCTTCCTACTTCCCAGCATAGGGCTTATTATGTGATTTGGGCTTATTATACATTTGCTGAAATCATAACTAAGAAGCCATTTTAGAATAAAAAAAATCTAATTTGTTGAAACTTTTAAAGTTGTGTCAATTTCCTTATAAGTAAAGACCTTTTTTTGGTCATTACATGAAATGTTGCAGGGTGGAGAGAAAAACTGTAAGTGGGAGATGCATTGGGGAAGGTAGATGTTTATCTAGATCATTAAGAAAAAATTCTTTTGACTTTCCCCTAAAATTTTTAACAGGAAATATGATTTAATCATCATGCGTTTATTTGAATACTCTGACCCAGGGCTAAAGAATTGACAAAATACCCCAAATATATACACAAAACACCAGCATGATTGGCAGTTCTGTAAGTGTTCTTATTTGTTAAGCTTTTGGGTCATCACCTCTGTGAAAAGTTGTGTGGATTGTCTTATCATCATAGTTTCTGTGTCCTTTTAGAGGAAATAGAAGGGTGTGGTTTTCCCAGTAAGTCCTTCTCTGGACTAAACTCATTTGTCTTTTCACAACCAAGAGCTTTGTCATAGTAATGTTTGTCTGGAACAATTTTACTCAAGTTTACTTGAGTCACAACTGTATGATTTCTCTATGGAGTGTAACACTAAAGCCTTTCTTAGGGGACATTTAAGGAATAGTTTTCTGCTTTGATGCTAAATAGGATTTCAGTGAATAATCCAGATAGAAATAAAAGAACATGCAATGTAACAATTCAGTCAAAGAATAGCAGACTCTATGAAAGTACTGGATTTCCTCTCTCTCTTCCCTGCCTTTTTCTTTTCCTTTCCCTTTTCCTCTTTTTCTTTTTCCCTTCTTTCTCATTTTTCACTAGTTTTCTCATCCCTTCTTCATTCATTTGTTACACCATTTTTTTGTCATTTAATCTACTTGTTTTTCTTATCCCTCACTCCCTCTCTTCCCAACCACTCTCTTGGAGATTCTGGCAAAATCTTTCCTGGAGTGATGGGGAAGGAAGCTGCCATAGTAGATATGGTTCTCAACAACTGTGTTTTAAGAGGCAAGATTCAGAATGAGGACAAAAACATGAACAAAAGAGGAGGAGACCAGGACCTGGGCAATTCACAAATAGAGAAAGTCATGAGGAACACAAAATGAAGGCAGAAAGATCAGTGCACTTGTGAATGGAATTGGGACCCTGTTTATGGTATAGGCCTGGTGGTTGGCAGGTGAGGAATCCTGTGATAGGGGCACAGGCTCGGAGTAAGTGCTCGGTGACCCTCACTCCTCTTCCTTATTCCATTCTCATACTTGTTTCTTGCTTTCTTTCTCTGCTTCCTCAATTCTGCTTTCTTCATGAAGCAATCTGTAAGCATGGTGAAAATTAAAACTATTTAGGTACAGAAAAGGTCTCTCACTTCTTTACCTTCTGAAATTTTCATCTCAAGTGTTTATTGCATGAACATTATTGAAGGTGCTAGAGAAATGTGCTAGAAGGGTGAATTAAACCCCGTGGAGAAGCTCTTAGGCTGGGAGGGAGACTAAGAGGCAAACAAATAATTAGGAGTTTGGTGGGATATGTGGTATGAAAGGTGCCATCAAAATGCTATGGCAAGACAGAAAGGCAGTTACCTGCTCATGGAAAGATTGGAGAAACAACGAAGGGAACGGAATCTGAAGAGGCAACAAGGAGGATTCCAGAGACTTCTAAACATTTGGAGGGGAGGTAGAGCCTTCCCAGAGGGATCTTAATCATTGCTGAGGTCCTGAAAAGGATCTTGAACTTGATTCTCTAGGCCAGTGTTGGCACAGACTGATCAGGTATTAATGTGAAGTAAATGGAGAGAAGAGCACGGAGTAATCACACCAATGACTTAGCTATGGAACAACCTCTGGTAGCGTTAGTTACCATTTAGACTGTGTCACACAAGTGAACTTTATCCTCAATTTTTGTCCCAGCATAAAAATTTCCGACAAACTGCTACATGCAGTACAAAACAATAGATCAATTATACATATTAGAGATGTGGTCTCACCCCCAGTTTTAAACATGAGCTTGGTGTTAGTATTTATGGATTTGACAGGGCAAGATTGAAGGGAGAAAAACAGAAGGCTAGTGCAATAGTGCAGGCCTGGAGCCCTGCCACCAAAAGATTTCTGGAGACCACAATGAGGGCGATGAAGATGGAGAAGAAAACATATATTATCAAGACGTTTACAAGTATATGCTGGTAGATCTAGTGATTATTTTAATGTGGAAATTGAAGGTGAAGAAGAAATGAAGTAATCAATAAATATTATATCAGGATAGATGGGATACAAGGCCATTTTGGTATGCGGTAACTTCCAAGTATGTGCATTCTAAATAAATCTCATCATTCAGAATGTTTTTATACTTCCAACCTAGATAAAAATCTCTATAGCCGTAATATGCTAGTTTGGGCAGTTCTTCTGAGATACCCAGGTTTTTAAAAATTATATAATTGAATATCAATATATCAGAATCATATATCAAAATAAGTCCAGTGTTATTAAAAACAAGACAAGAAAATCCTTAGCTTTAAAGATGAAAAGCAAAGATTCTGTGAGTACACTTTTGCAGCAACAGTGACCTGTGTTTGGAGTATGTGAGGCATGGTGTTTACCTCACAATCAGCACCTACAATTTTTTCAGACTTGGCTGTGTCCAAAGTTTATTCCAAATGAACAACAAAGACACAGAGTAAATAAGTAATTTGCCTGAGGAAATTAAGTAATAAGCTGAATTGTGTTCATATGTTGAAATCCTAACTCCGCATACCTCAGAATGTGACGGTATTTGAATATTGGACCTCTTTAAAAAGGTGATTAAGTTAAAATGAAATCATGAGGGTGGGCCCTAATTCAATATGACTGGTGTCCTTATAAGAGGAAATTTGGGGATAGTTACAGAAGGAAAACCTGTGAAGACACATAAAGATTACCATCTATAAGTCAAGGAGAGAGACCACAGAAGAAACCAACCTTGACATTCCTTGTTCTTGGACTTCTGGGCTCTAGGTCTGTGAGAACGTGAGTTTCCATTGCTGAAACTACTAAGGCTATAGTGCTTTATTATGGCAGCCATAGCAAACAAATATAGTACACGACTAATAGATGATCTAGACTGGATTGGGACTCTGGCCAGTCTCACTCTAAAATCTGTGCTTTACCTGAGCCCTTCTTCACTCTCTCCCCAAGAGGAGAATGATTGTCGGCTGGATCAATACCATTCCCACTGTGTGTGTAATGCTGAAGACTTTTCCTCCAGTACATGAGCTGCTTCTCTAGACTGATAATGACCTCTTAATTTATGATGGCAATTTATTAGAATAGAAAGGCTTAAAATTGCTATTCTATAGTAGGGGAAGAAAAATGGAATTTCATGACAGTGTACCAGAGCTTTTGAAGTCTGGCTTCCTTAGATGACTGAGAATTTACTTAAAGACTAAGAATGGTATTCTTAGATTGTCCAACTGATAAAAAGAGAGAGAGAGAGAGAGAAAAAACACAGTGATAACAAAGATTTATAATGAGCTAAAGGAAGAAAGGAACTAGCTAAATTGGGTATTAATTTATGCCCCAGGCGAAGCCTGGGGTTCTTCTAAACTCTGTCATATATATTGATTCAGGATTTTTGCATTCTTTCTTAATGATATGATAGTTTTGCTTAACTATGGCAGTTGCTAAACCAGCACCAATGACAATAACATCACAAATAAGTTTAGTCACTCTGTTCAGAGCTTCTAAGTCTTTCCCTTGCAATATGTGAACTTTATATAACCTAGAATTTATGAAATAGAACCATATGTGACCTCCATACTTTTCCCATTTCAGAACCCTATCCCACTAAAAGAATTCTTTTATAATACCTGGTTAAGAATTATCAGGTAAATCATATTACATGGATGTTTATGAAAAACTTTGACTTTGTCTGGTTAATTGGGTAATTATTTAAAAAATTTAGAATGTTAAGGAAAATTTTAATCTTATCATATATCTTCAATTTCTTAATATGTTTGATCTCTTACAGTGTTCTTGACCTGTGAAAAATTCACATATTAAGATTATGATTTTCCAGTAATAAATTTAACATTTTAATTTTCTTTTTCTAAAAAAAAGTATATTTGAGGTCTTTCCTAAAATTATTCCTATCTTTTCCTTTTCCTTTTCACTGCTGGTCTGGAGTCTTACTACTCATCCCTAGATTATTGCAATAGTCTCTCAAATGATTCTCCTGTTTTAGCTTGCTTTACATGTCTAATGCATCCTACACATTGCAGCCAGATTAATAATCCTAAACCAGACTGTTGATTGTACACAGAAAAACATCCATAGTTTCCCATTAATTAACTACAGGATAAAGTCCAAATTCCTGAGTTATGCATAATCTAGCCCCACCCAATCTTCCAAACTTTCTACCTTTATCTTCTAACACTCCCCCATTCTGAGCTAGCCAAACTAGTTTCCTGAACTTCTACAGAACTTACTATCTATATAATTTCTTATCACCAGTCAAACATAGTTTTAGCCATCAGTTGTCATCCAAGGTCTTTGGCTATATGCCCAAATACCTTAAATGTTCTTCATTAAATTTCATTATTCATAAAATAATCAATGTCAATGTTATTTGATTCTTGCTATCCCACACAAGGGTTAATGGAAATGATTATGTCTGTTACTTTTAAGAGACATCTCAAAGTTCCCTACAGAGGACACAAAGATAAATAAGACATAACTTCTGCTCCCAAACCATTTAACTCTAGAAGGAAGATAAAGAAAGTACAAAGGTAAATACAATGCAGTATGAAAGTTCTAATCTAATGGGATGAGCAAAGGACTATGAGAACAGAAGCTTATGTAGGAAAGGGAAGTTGGTAGTGGAGGGAAGGTTTTCATGTGGGAGAAAGTCATAGAATGACATTTGAATTGGACTTTGAAGGATAAATCTAATTTTTTTCTAGGCAGAGAGGAGAGCTTGCCATTGAAATTCTAATTTTTCACTTTTATACATCTATTTTTATGAAATAATCATTGAAAAAAAGTCTCTGAGAAGATTCTTATCTGTTTCTACTAGGAACTTGCAGATTCTTCTGTTATAAAATAATGTGTATATAATTTCTTATATCAGGTCATTTCTACCCCTACTTGGTTAGTGGAATTTGAGACATATGTACAGTTTATGGTTAAAATATAGACAAATTTGGGGAAATTCTTTTTCAACCCATGAACAAATACCAGTGACCAGTTCTCAAATACGTTTCAGAATCTTAAGTGGAGCTCTAATGAACCCGTCCAGCTCAGCTTTACAGAAGGGGCTTGATTGTGGTTCCCCAAAGAACATCGGTTCCAGAGACTCAACTCTGTACCTTCTGACAAGTGGGCATTAAAACACAGCCCAGGTGGGAAGTCCTTGAGGGTCATTCAGCTTTAACTCCCATTCAGTGATCCTATTTTTGAGGTTTTTGTTTCTATATCTAGGAGATTTTTCTTTCTGGTTTTAAAGCTTGAAGATATCTAGATCTATGTGCATCTATTCTTATGTATAATATATATTATAGATATCTATTGTCTGTATGTTATGTATAATTATATATACATATATAACTTTTGTTATAGCTTATGCACCAAGCCCTTATACCAGCTCAACCTGTCATATTGATAAGAAATATTAAAATTTATTTTAGGCTTATTGTCTTGAGACTATTTTTCTAGGAGTGAAACATAGGGTCAAATGCCAATTACATTTTTAGTAGTATAGGATATTGCTGTAGGTTCTGGAAGAAGACATATGTCAATAAAAATAATTGGATCCTTCATTCAACAAAATGTTTTGTTTAGCTGCCTTGTCTACAAGCAGGTAAACATCTTGATCAATATTGAGAAGAAAGAAAATACTTCATTCTTTTTGTCTCCAGAAACAAGACCTTATAACCTCACTTCCTGTAGCAGTGTTTTATCAATAGTTGAGGCCTACAAAGTTTGCCTTACCAAAAGATGGAATGCTTCTTAATGTCATGAAACTTTTGCTCTAATTCAGGTATCTAAACTTTTTCTGTAAAGATCCAGATAATAAATATTTGAGGCTTTGTGGGTCACTGTGACTTGTTGCAACTATTTTATTCTGGTCCTCAATTTTAGCATAGAGGCAGCCACAGACAATTAATGAATGAATGGAAACGGCTACATGGCTACGTTCCAGTAAAACCTTATTTACAAATATAGATAGCAGAGTGGATTTAGCAGATGGGCCATAGTTTGCCAACTCTGATGTAACTGAAGAAACAAGGAAAGAGGGCATATTTATATATTAGAGTTAGAGGTCTCCGGAGAAAGACAACCAGTAGGAGAGATATAGATAGATGATAGATGATAGATAGCTAGATAGATGATAGATAGATAGATAGATAGATAGATAATAGATAGATAGATAGAGAAATAGAGGGAGAGATTTAAAGGAATCAAATTACCTGACAGTGAATCTTATAAGTATGAGCTGGCTGGTAGGCTAGAAATTCAGGTTAACAGTTGATGTCTCAGTCTTGAGTCCAAAATCCATACAATAAGTCAGCGGACTGGAAATTCAAGTAGTGACAGAGGCTAATCTTGAAGCAGAATCCTTTCTTCTCCAAGAAACCTCAACTTTTGCTCTTAAGACCTTCAATGGATTAGATTAGGCCCATGCACAATATGGAGGACAATCCACTTTATTTAAAGTCAACTAATGGTACATGTTAATCACATCTAAAAAAAAAATTCCTCAGAGCAACATCTAGACTAGTGTTTGGCCAAACAACTAGGGACCACAGTCTAGCCAAGTTGACATATAAACTGAACTGTCAAAACATATGTAGTAAAGTAAGTGTTGACAGAGAAATTATGCAATTATGTATCACAAACTGTATCTAATTCTAAGCTACTTTATACAAGTGATAATGAATAAGGTGATGAAATAAAGTTCTTAATATTTATAATATTGTAGTTAACATAAAAGTAAAAATAGCACTTATGATAACATTTAACATGTGTCCATCAGTGTTCTAAGCATCTGTCATGTATTATCCCATTTAATTCTCACAGCAACCTGATTGTATAGATCTTGTCCCCACCTTGCAAATTACATTGAAGAGATGACTTATGCATCACTGCTATTGACCAAGTGATTGTAGTTTAAAGACTAGTTCTACCAAGTGATACTTTGGCTTATTCAAAGGGCTCATTAAAAAGATGACACAGTGGGGTGCCTTGGTGGCTCAGTCAGTTAAGTGTCTGACTTGAACTCAGGTCATGACCTCACGATTGGTGAGTTCCTTCTTTCTCTGCCCCTCCCCTGCTTGCACTCTGTCTGTCTTTCAAAAATAAAGAAATGTTAACAAAAAAATTTTTTTAAAAAGATGACACGAAGACAATATGTAAAAGAACTTTTTCGATCATGAGGTTTCTAAATTATCCTTGCTTGTAAGAATAAAAAGTATGAGGAAGAAAGCCACACTCACTGAAGACCTACTATGAGCTGAGCAATTTAATTATGCTTTTGCCTTCAGTCCCCAAATAACTTCTGGAAGGGAGTACATGCCCCCAAAAGCCATATTGCTTGCTAGAGATAGACCTCCTGGCAAAGCTTATATGTGAAGGAATGATATTAAATTCAGTTCTATGAAATTCATGCTCAACTCACTCTATCCCACTGCCTTGTATTAAAGTGCAAACAGATCTTCAAGAATTTCAGGGTTATTTTGCAAAAAGACACCAACCAGCATGTGAATTCAGCACCACAGTCCAATCTCAGCTCACATTTATTGGAATGCTTATATATTCCAAGCACAGGGCTTGACACTGTATATCTTTGGTCTCATTAAGTCTTCTCAACAAACCTATGAAATAGGGGGTGTTATTATGCCCATTTTCACATGAGGATACTATGGCTTAGAGCGATTAACTAACTTTCTCAAGGAGACACTTGAGCAAGTGGTTGAATCAGGCCGGAAAAACACCAAAGCCTGGACTTCTGTACCCTCTGCTATCACAGGACATCCCTCCCCCTTGAGTCACAGTACTGTCCTTAAATATTTCCCCAAATTGTTATCTGTAGACATACCTCCTCTTCATTGCATCCTCCTCATTCCAAGAGCATATTTCCTTTCTGATGCTGGTGTGTTGCACTGTGAGGAGCACACTTTCCACCAGTGGTGGGGGGGGGGGCGTTGAGAGGCCAGGTGCCCCCATGACACTGGAGCCTGGGAAGAACAAGTCTGAAAGCGCACATGGCTTGCCCCTTTTGGTTTTGTTTTTGGGTTTGGGTTTTGTTTTGTGGTTTTGTTTTATTTTAGTTTTTGTTTTGCCAGTTGATGCCTCAGTTTTGGTAAGAGACAAGTGATGGGTTGGTGGTAAAAAGAGTTACCAAGAGAAGAAGCTTCAGTAATGACAGTGACTCCACCCGACAAGACTTACATTTGTGTTTTGAAGATGAAAAGAATGTATTTAATGTGTGTTATTTCATGGTAAAGCCAAAAGTCTGGTCTCCCCCATCTGGGGAAAGCCCAGCCACTGACCTGCGGCTGCTTTCCACGGGGGCCTTGCACCAACTGCACTGAATCACCTCAACGTGGATATCAGAGAATCCAGAGGGAAAGCAGTCCTCAAGATCATAGCTTCTTCGTATAAAGTGCATTTATTTACTTGTTTATTTTTGCCACAGCTGCGATGCCTTGGTATTCACATAAAGAGAAAATTCCCAATTAGAAAAAAATATATATTTTGAGAGTCAGGAACAAATTGGAAACGACACTGATCTCAATAGCAGGCACTGGCAGGGGGTGAAATTATTTTTCAAACACTTTTTCTTCTCCTGGTAAAGTAGTTAGTGTTGTATTTTCATGCTAGAAGGAAAAAGTGATGAAAAGTTTTTAAACCCAAAGAAACAAAACCTTTGAGATTGTGTCCAAATTTTCTGCAAAACAGGATCCCACATGGCCAGTGCTGGTCTTAGTAGGTCTGAAACCCATAGGATGATGCACCTTTAAGGTTTGGCTTTTGTGTTTCGTCTCATTTCCGTTAGGATTACGCTGCTCAGCTTGCAAATCAGCCTTGCTTCAGGCATTTAGTGGGGGAGGTTGGAGGGAAGTCCATTTCATAACAATTTTATTATCTGTGTTTCCAAGCTCACAGATGGTCAGGCTGGCTACCTGCCGTGCAGGGTCGTGTATATGAGCAATAGTGAGAGGTGGTGTCCATGGGACAGGGCAGTGGCTGGGGGGAGGTCCAGGGTACACCCAAAGTCAATGCCACACGGCCCACCCCACACCACAGCAAGTCAACAACACACTGACACTAAGCAGTTTCCCAGTGTTACAAGGTAATACAAGACCGCTACCTGCGTTCTGCTGCTCGGGACTTAAAAGGCTGGCTGGGGCGCCTGGGTGGCTCAGTCGGTTGGGTGTCTGACTTCGGCTCAGATCATGATCAACAAACACAGTTCGTGGGTTCGAGCCCCACGTTGGACTCTGTGCTGACAGCTAGATCAGAGCCTGGAGCCTGCTTCAGATTCTGTATCTCGCTCTCTCTGACCCTCCCCTGCCCATGCTGTCTCTCTCTGTCTCTCAGAAATAAATAAAACATTGAAAACAAATTTTAAAGGCTAGCAATTTTCAGTTGCAAGCTTAGCTACACAGTCTGTATTAAAGGGGAGAATTACAGAGGATAAAGGGAGAATTTTCTTAGCAAGTTTGTTGTTTGTGCCCTCCCAAGTTCAAAGAGAAAACCCTGTCTCATTAAAATGACTTCTGGCTTTGCCTAGGGAGAATTTCAGGCTCAACGGTTAACTTTTCTGGAGTTAGAACTTTCATGCATTTCTCTTTTTATTGGGTAGACATTATGATTGGTTTTACAAGCAAAATAAACAGCTTAGGAACAAATGAAAGACTTTTTTATTTCTCTTTTAACTGTAAATTCAAGAGCTTGAAATGAATTTGGCAAATAACTCATATTGCTGAGGAGTACTGTGGCCGAAAGGCAAGATTTCCAAAAATTCTTGAAAATCCAAGTAATACCGGGAATAAATCCCAAATTCAACTTGTTGAGCCTTGTGTCTCTCTTAGAACACTTTTTTCTCCCTAAATACAAGAAGAAAAAAACCCAGAAATCAATCACAGAACTCCTGTTAATTCCTGTCCTGTTGTCTCTTTGCCAGGGAGCCAGAGCTCTGCCCTCGGCCAACTGTTCTCAACACAGCCAGAGGGAGCTGGGCAAGCGTGTGGTTCCCAGGGAGCCTAGGAAGTAACCCCCCCTTGCCATGCATGAGCTAAGGCCGCCCTAAGTGCACTTTAGGATTATAAGTACCTAAGTTGACTCTTGATATATTTCATATTTATTTGATTCTCTTCCCTTTTTTAAAAAAAGTCAACCTTAAATATTTTGACCTGAACTTTTTGAACCTTGATGAACTTGCTTTCCACCTTTTAAATCATCTTGAATTATGTAATAGCCATCACTGAAATTAAAAAAAAAATACTAATATAACTGGCAGATGATCCAAGAATGGTCTTTAACTAAAGGCCTAACTCAAATCTTCTTCTTCTGCACAAGGTCTTCTGCACAAAAATCCTTCCTTAATCTGTTCGTGTCAAAGTTACCAATATCATCCTTTATGGAATGGTCACATTCACTGAATGGCACTATGTGTCAGGTATGTCAAAAGTGACTACCTTTTACATGCTTTACTTCCAGTTCTATCTAGGCAGGTCTACATTACATGATGTTAAAGAAACTGAGGCCTAGAAGTTAATCAGCTTCTTCTAGGGGTTAACAATGGAGGAGATTTTAGAACCCAGATCTGTCAACTTCCATAATCTGTGTTCTTTCTGCCACATTAACTTCTGTGACTACATAGCACTACTTTCTACATTGTGTGTTCCACCTATCACTCCACTCCTTCAGAATACGAAACAGGTCCTGGCGCACCTGGATGGCTCAGTCAGTTAAGCATCTGACTTTTGATTTCCACTCAGGTCATGATCTCATGTTTCGATACGGTCTCCTGTATTGATCTCTGTACTGACAGTGTGAAGTCTGTTTGGAGTTCTCTCTCTCTCTTTCTCCCTCCCTCTCAGCCCCTTCTTCTCTCACTCTCTTTCTTTCAAAATAAGTAATTTTTTAAAAAAATTTTAAAAAAAGGAATAAGAAACAGGTTTTATTATTCTCTATTCAGAGTTTAACAAAAATGCCAGCTCCTGATAGATGTTTGATACATTTGTTGAAATAAGTTTATGACCTTGGTGTTACAAACAGGTTGAACAATTCTGATTTGGCTAAGCATGATTTGGTAGGGTTTGAGGGAGTTAGCTCTGTTGGAAGGTACATAATTACATAGGCAGCATAGCCAATCCATATAACAACCAGCAACTCTTCTGGTAGTAATCAACACCATCACCTTGTATTGAGTAAGTTGTAGCTATGAATTCTTTTCACTAAACACTTTATATTCATTTTCAGAAATGAAATTTGAAATAAGTATGAGGAATGCAGGAAATTACTTGTTCCCATGTTACAGTTGAGGAAAGTAAGTCTTAGAGATACAAAATAACTTGGCTAAAATCACGCAGTCTAAAAAGTCCAGACATGCTCTCCCTATCTCCCTCTGCTCTACTCAGTACATCTGATCTCCACTAAAATACGGTGCCAGTGTGATGAGAGTGTGGGGCAGGAGCCAGACCAGGAGTCAGGGAAGAAGGGCCTACCATAAATGAATATTCACTAAATGTTTAGTAAATGATGGAACCCAGCTTGGAGTTTCTTCACTAATGGCACAAGTTGAACAAAGCCCCCTCCTGAGAGTCCATGTTATATGCGCTGATCCCTCTGCCCTCCTGAAAGCCCAAGGAATTCGCATGATGAGCACACAGGATTTTTGTTTCCGGCACCTTAAGAATATTCTGAATAATCTAACCCTTTGAGGCAAAGCAATATCAATATCGTTGTTGAAAAATAGACATATTTTGTCAAATCATAGGACTTACTGATTTACTCTCCCAGTGAATTGCCTTTTATATTTTGGGGTGGCCACACTGTCATACTACCAGATACTTGATAAAATTTTTTTAATGTTTATTTATTTTTGAGTGAGATAGAGAGTGAGAGTCAGAGAGAGATGAGAGGGGGAGAGAGAGAGAGAGAGAGAGAGAGAGAGAGAGAGAGAGAGAGAGAATCCAAACCAGGCTCCAGGCTCTGAGCTGTCGGCACAGAGACCAATGCGGGGCTTCAACTCACCAGCTGTGAGATTATGACCTGAGCTGGAGTTGGATGCTCAACCAAATGAGCCAACCAGGTGCCCCTTGATAAAAAAAATTTTAAAAAGTTAATACCATGTCACTCACTTATGAAGGCAATACAATCTACTCTAGTATAATAAATATTTCCCATATGTAAATTACTGATAAAATATTGGGGAATAAGGGAATGATGTCAGGACACTGTGGAAGCCTTGATGTCCATATTTAACTTTTTTCCCGTTGTCTTAATGTTTCATGCCATACGGTCACAGCCACAGAATGCAAAGCACACCACGCCACTTGGATACAGCAAAGCATGAAGGAATACAGCATTATCCCCAGTGCCCAGGCACCCCATATTGTTCCTCCTGACTCAGTTTGCCCATGTTCTGTCTAAGAAATGCTTACTGGGTGGTTCTTCCTGCTTTTTTATGCATTTCACTCTTGTCTCTATAGCTCAGCACCCTTTCTTATAATCTTTTCCTTAGTATTCTGTCCATCAAGCTCCCTTTTACCTTTCTTTCTAAGGTTTCAGTATTTCCCATGATATTTATTTAATTTAAATTCATTATGGGTGCCTGGGTTGCTCAGTTGGTTAAGCGTCTGACTTCAGCTCAGATCATGATCTCATGTCTGGTGGGTTCAAACCTCGCATCAGGCTCTGTGCTGAGAGCTTGGATCCTGGAGTCTGCTTTGGGTACTCTTCCTCTGCCCCTCCCTTGCTCACATTCTGTCTCTCTCCCTCTCAAAAATAAATAAATGTTAAAAAACTAAAACAAACCAAAATAATTAAATTTATTTGAAACATGTGTTTCTATTGTATTCGTATCATTGTTTTTATTAGTAATCTATTACAAGATTACTAATATTGTGCATAGGTTTTGACCACCTTATTTTCTCAAAAAGGGAGCAATATTGTGAGACCAGAGGTAGTTTTCTGAATTGTGTATAACACAATATGGGAGGAATATTTGCATGTCCAGCAACATCAGCAATCTATCTTTTTAATGTTTATTCTTGAGGCAGAGAGAGTCAGAGCATGAATAGGGGAGGGGACACAGAATTCAAAGCAGGCTCCAGGCTCTTAGCTGTCAGCCCAGAGCCTGACATGGGGCTCAAACCCATGAAAATGACCTGAGCTGAAGTCAGATGCTTAACCAACTGTGCCACCCAGGCCCCCTGCAACATCATCAATCTAAGTCACAGTGGGAGAGGCATGAAGAATGCAAAATAAAGGTCTTGAGAAAATTAGTAGTACTGCTGTGCGTTAGACAGAAGAATACCACATATGCATTTGCTTTAGACACCATTCTAACAGCGCCATAAATGAGCATATGTAGATTACTTAGCTACTGTTTCCTCACCTGATAACTAGAGCTAATAACCCTTACTTCACAGATAGGTAATTAGGACCATATGGAATAACACATTTCATGCATGTAGCATGGTATGTAGCACATCAGAAGTACTTGTTAAAGATTAATTTTCTTTATTTTCTAATAATCTGTTGATGCATGCATAGATAAAATAGACAATTGAGCTTTTGGAAGTGGGAGTGTTCATCTCTTTAGTAGATACCAAGTGAGAACAAGACAGAATGCCCATGACATGAGAGCAGTGAAGAAATATGGTGAAAGGGAGACACTAAAATGTAAAAAGTACAAAAATCCAGAACTGTCAGAACGTGAGAAAGTCTTATTTCTGATGACATCGTGTTATGATAACATTATTGCAATGACTCTATGTAAATATAAAGACTTTGAGACTGGCAATTTTCTAGAATAAGCAATGAAGATTGTAGTTTTTTCTCTTTATCTAAAGAAATAATTAAGAAAGAAAATTACTGTATTAGTAGACTATTAATTTAAATGTTTCTCAATTTCTTACTATACTGGTTTCTGCTCTTGATAATTCACTTAATAAATGGCCATTTTTGTTTTAAAATGAAAAACAAATCAACTATTATATTTGTCAACTAAGAGTTAAAACGTCCACTCCCTCAGCAGCAGAGAGGAATACACAGTAGTGGTTAAGAGTTTGGGAGTATGTAAGCCTTCAAAGAGGTGTTCAGATCCAAGACTTGGTGCTTTGAACTTCAGCTGATTACTTAAAACTTCCTCTGGCTCATTTTCTCCTCTCTTCTGTAAATAAGATTAGTGTTGCCTACCTCCTAGAACTGTTTCAAGGCTTATATTGAACATACGGATATATGCAATTGAAAAAGTACCTGACACAATGTGGTAACTCAGTAAATGATTGTTATATAAATTATAAATTGTTCTGCACATACACAGAGATGCACACACATATATTTTTGTATATGTATATTAAACCTCGTTCTCTTTTAAAAAATGTTTTTTAAATATTGATTTATTTTTGAAAGAGAGACAGAGTACAAGCAGGGTAGGGGCAGAGAGAGAGGAAGACACAGAATCTGAACCAGATTCCAGGCTCTGAGCTGTCAGCACAAGGTCTGATGTGAGGCTCAAACTCATGAACATGAGATCATGACTTTAGTTGAAATCAGACGCTTAACCAACTGAACCACCCAGGTGCCCCTTAAGCTTCATACTCTTTATGAGAAGCTAACAATGTATGAATCTATTCTGTTTTTCTTCTTCTTTCTTCTTCTTCTCCTTCTCCTTCTTCTTCCTCTTCCTCTTCCTTTTCTTCTTCCTCTTCTTCCTTCTCCTTCTTTTTTTGTTATAGAATTACATAAAACTTCTAAGGAAAAATGAACACAGGAATAACTAAAACAGTCCCAGAGTAGAATATAATTTGCATATGAGCACTAATAATGATGAATTACACTGAGTACATTTCAATATTACAATACTTCAACATATGCAATTATATATCATGAAAAATGCTTTTGAGATTTGTATCATTTTTATGTGAAAAATAAATTTAATATCTAGTCTCATATAAGATTGTGAATGAAAACACTTTAAAAGTTATATTTTCAAAAAGCCATTTTCTGACACCTATTTCAAATTTTCTGCAGTATTTTAACTATCATATTTGGTTATACATGCTTTAGAATAGGAAGTTTGCTTCATGCTACATGTATGAGACCTATTTAATGTATTTTGACCCATGTTTGACATTTCAACTGGCCTACCCACTGTAAAAGTCTGAAAAATGAAACAAGTAGTCAGCTTTCCTTTTAGATTTCTTATTTCAGTATGGATTACTAGGTTATTTCTGGGACATGTCATACCTTCAAACTCTAACTGTGGCTTTTAACTCAATTCCCAGGGATAACTTGACCTTCGGTTTTTGATTTTTCACAAAGCATAATATCTATGTAATGGTTAACTTAGTATTTGTAAAAAAGAGAGAAAATGCATTTGGATTTTGAAAATTTCTACTATTCTGGGTAAAAGAATTTCACGAACTAAACTGTTGCTACCTCTTAAAGCACGATTTTAAAATTTTCCTAAATGACAGGTCTAGTGCATATTTTCTGGAATTACAATTATGTAACTTCCGTTGCCATCACTGCAATGGGAGATCTTTTATAATTAACAGACATTCAGTAGTGCTGGGCAAAATGGAATAAGAAATTAAATTGTCCCCAAGTGTAGATAGAGTAGGCCTTGCTTGATTGCTCCGAGGGAGAGAAAAATGTTTTGACTGTGTGTGGGGGGAAAGAGAACAAACTCGATAAATAATTTGTTTTTCATCACGCATTTTAATGCCAGCTCTGAATCTCAAATAGTAAATCAAATACAATTTCATGAAGATACATCAAATGACATTTTATCCTTTTTCAGATCTAGAGAAATGAATTTGAGGATGAGGAATGGCTGACTTTAGCAAACAGATTAAAAATAGCACATTACCTAAACGTTGAGTAACTCAAATTTAAAAAGCACACAGGGCTTCACATGTAAAACCAAAGTGCATTTGGCTATTGAGAAGACAGGTTGTGACCTGGCTTCTAGCCTGTCTCCATTCTTGACCTCCTTTCTTTTAGTTCAAAGAGATTAAATCCATTTTCCTGGGCCAGCCATGGATGAGAACACCATGGACACTCTGGCTTTGAGATAGAGAAGGAAGAAATGGAGAAAAGGAACGATGAGCTCATAGGTCTTTTCCATCCCTGTAGTCTGGGCTTCTGCCATTCCATCCCACACAACCCAGACTGCAGCCATCAGGCTCTCTTGCTGTGCCCCAAACACACCAAATATTTAGCTAAGTGCACCTTGACACACACTGTTCGCTCTAAAACTACCACCTTTCTGTCTGTCTGCAACCCCCTACTCACCTTTCAGGAAGTGAGACCCACACTGTGAAACCTTTCCCGGTTCCTAAGCGGAGACAATCAGTCTTCCCATTGGGCTCCACACTACTTCGTTTATTCCCACTCTTACTCCATTTAATTGAAACATGTCTTAACATCCCTGTGTCTTATTCTCAGCTTTTTCTAAAGGGAAGGAACTGAGCCCTGCTCACCCTTTTTTTCCAGTCCCTTACAGAGAGCTAGTAACCCCTAAAGACTTGTACATCCATGCCACAGGTAGATAGATAAACGGTGATGTAAATGTAGACACAGATGGACATGGAGAAAGGGACAAAGACAGAGCTAGCAATAGGGATAAAGATGTAGAGATAATGGTTCATGTACATAAGGGAAGAAGCTCAGAAACAGATGGCACTGGATCTTATATTTTCTCTGAGATCTGAAATTGGGATAAGTATGGGGGAAAAAAGGAATGATAGTTATATTTGCAGTTAGACTGCATGAACACTGTGTACATTGGTAAGGGTTCGGGGTAGGAAGCCACAATATTCCCACGGAGTAATGGTTGATTTATTTGATTAAATTTGTCTTTAAAACCGAGTTCTGAGTCCTGCCTGAGTAGGGAGTATATTGTGTGTGTTTGAATAAGTGTAAATAACAGTGAACTATCTTAAGCAGAGGAAAAGGCTTTTGTTTTCAAATGAAGTGCAGATGCTTTTGTTACGTTAAACAGGATGAAAATAGAACCCGCATTACCATCATGTCAAATATACATTCTGGGAAGAGGATGGGCTTCAGAAACAATTGAGAAATGAAGGAAAGAAATCTAAGATCCCCTCTCCCTTTCCACATAAATCCACCTGCTATAGATACCAACAAATGAATAAAGAAAAACTCTGAGAGTTCTTTCTGGTATGAAGGTCAAACACATGATATAAAAGAAGATCAAGCTCATTGAGTACCTGTTATGGTAGAGAAGGCCTTTAAGAATGAAAATTAAGATGTATTCAACACTCAACACCAACGAACCAAAAAACATAACCCAGATGAGCTAATCTGAAAAACTGGAGTAAAAATGAGCTAATGCTGTTAGGGGATTGTAGGCAAACTGTGGCAAGAGATCAATAACAATTGAAAGGAAAAGGAGGAGGAGTAAAGAGCTGCTCAGCTGCTAACAATAAAGAAGCAGCAAAAATGTATTAACTGTTTCACTAACTGGTAGGAATGCTGACTAAATCAACCATACAGCTATATTTATTGGGTTTTGTATTCCTTCCCTCCTTCTTTCTTCCCTCCATCCCTCTCTTCCTTCCTTCCTTCCTCCCTCCCTCCCTCACTCCCTTCCTCCCTCCCTCCCTCCCTTTCTTCCTTCCTTCCTTCCTTCCCTTGGGGGTCAGTGGGTGGAGAACAGGAAGTGAAGGATGGAGGATTTGTTCATTGTATTCTCATTCTCCCTGCAGCTGACTTATAAATGCTCTCTTCATTATGATAAAGAGGCATGCATAACGTTATTCAGGCTGGCAGTTGAACTGACAACACATTTTATATATTACCCAAATGTTGAAGAAGAAAATTTGCAATAACCTAATATTCATTTGTAAAAGCATGGAGTTGGCTTCTTCAGCTAAGAAATTGAATTTGCGAGCTGTTAAATGTCAGAGCTGACCCTTGGGAGTTTTTGAGGTGGGATGATGTGGTGAAGGGCAGGCTTCAGGTCATGTTTTATACAAGAAGTTTAATTGTTCTGGCTAGGAAGTAGAAGTGACTCATTGAGCTGAAGTGGTCTCTATCTCCCAACACAGATTTCAAACGAGGGAGGATAGTGCAGCAATAATATCTTAAAAGAACTGGACTAGTTCAACTCAGTCTTTTAACTACTTCCATCCAGATTCATTTGTTTTGGACACAAAAGTTGACCACAGGCCAATGATAGCAAAAAATAGTGTCTTTGTCACCCCTTTTGAACCCATACAAACCTTTTCACTGTGTTTAAACCAGGCTTTTTTTGCCAAAGAAAATTGCATGTTATTCGGCCTTTTCTGAGCTTTTATTGAAGAACGTTAAATGGTTTATAGCTATAAAGAATTGTAAAGTCATCATGACACCAAGTCCGTGGTATGGTATTTTCCAGTGGTGTTTTGATTATTCTCTCAGAAACTTTCATCCCACTCAGGTATGAGTGTTTTCGATTTGATGTCAAAAGATCATTCGTGGTAATTTCTTAGCCATAAGGTTTAGATGCTGAGTTTTTACATCACTTTAAAGCAACACTGACCAGCTGGCGATCTCTAACCCCAACGTTTGCTAGTCACCTGCCATTCTCTTTAACCACTCTTCTTTCACCACTGATACTGCTAAACCCGAAGCTTAAATTTAAGGTATCTCTTTCTTGTTCAATGAACTTTGTACTCTGAAGAAAAATTTATTGCTAGAAGAATGTTGTCATTAGGTTACAGTAAACACTGTCTCTTCAATCATCACCCCAGCAGACAAATTAAAGTATTCAAAAAAAAAAAATGAAACAAGGAAGGGAGATAGCCATCTTCAGGAAAGCCTACATAAAAATATAAATAAATAAATAAATAAATAAAAACTGACTTAGACAATTGAGATACACTCTGGAAACAAAACAAAACAGAAGTTGACTAGGGAAACAGGAATAAGTGTTGTACCCAGGACAGTTGGTACAGAGGTTCTGTGGTGGGAAGTACCTTGTTAGTCAATTAAGAAAGATATTACAAAATATAAGCTGAGAAAAGTATACTAGAGTGAAATCATAAAGGATCTCAAATTGCTAGGCTGAGAAATTTGGATTTGATTCCACTCATAATGGCAAAGTCAAAGTAATCAAAGCATGGTGGATGTTTCTAGAATAGTCTGGAAGGTTAGGAGGTCATTTTGATTTCCCAGATGTAAGGAAGAACAATAGAACTGGAAAGAAAGAAGCCATATTTGTCAGAAATCATAAAGGCACAATTCATAGGATTTGGTAATGGATTAAAATGGGAACTAATGAGGGAGCTGACAGAGTGAAAGATCTTTTTCAGTGAGAAAGTAAAATAATATGTCCTATTTTGGTCAAGATGAACTTGAGGAACCTGTGGTTCACTCAGTGCGGAACGCTGAAGGAAGTTTAAGCATCAAATCAAAAGAAACTCTGGAGAGATCAAGTCTAGAGGACTAGTTCATGTGTCATCATGAACATAGTCAAGAAAGTCTGGGAAAAGTTTGAACTCAAAACACAGAAACAGAATGGGTAAAATGAGATAGAGAGAATAGACATTTCTCTATTTATTTAAGCAGAGCAAATTGAAAAGATGCAATGTTACTTCTGATCCCTACTGAAAAGCCTCCAAAATAACAATAATGGGATAAAAAAAGAAACCTCAAAACCCCCCCAAAACAAAGAGTAACAGTTAACAAGAGAAGCATAAATGAGGTGTATCAGCATTTTGAAAGTTAGAAAACAGAGGAACAAGTTGTTCCTGACTTAACATTGTGAAAAAAGCTAAGTACAGGTTTGGCAATGCCAAAAAATAGAGCCAAATTTCACAACACTAGTTAAAAATGGCTCAAGAATTGGAGGTGGCTGGTACCTTTGAAGGTAAAGGTGTTACTATCTCTGAATGTAGAAGGACTGATTTTAGTTCTGAAAAAAAATATTAAAAAGTCTTCCACAATCATATTACTTTCTCAATTCTATGCAGCCAAGAGACTTACTCCTTTCCCAGTGAGGTGGGAGATTAAACAGTTGACTCTCCAGAATGGTTGAACAAGATAAACTCTGAATTCAGGGTATCTAGGAAGTGCTCACACCAAGGGGCCTCTCCAGAAACAAGAGGTTAGGAGAAAATTTGCTAATAAATGACAAGAAGCCCAGCTCCTCCCCCGACCCAGCTTCCAGAGCATTGCTCGTAATGCTTAACTTAGAGCCACACATAGAAAATTAGACAAGTTCTCTGGGGTAAAGTATTGCCCAAGAGATTAGACCAACACTTAGTGACACTTGGTATTCCCTCAACAATACCTTGCTGTTTAATCATCATACAGTGAAATCTACCCATTGACAAAAACTTTGCATCTACACATGAAGTTTCTAATCAGCCCTTTTTGGAAGTATTGGAACATAATACAGAATGTTTGGAAATGAAGAGTCATATACATAGTTATTTATTATTAACTTTTACAAGAAAGGTGGGGCTTCAGGCGCCTGGGTAGCTCAGTCGGTTAAGCATCCTACTTTCGCTCAGGTCATGATCTCGCGGTTTATGAGTTTAAGCCCTGTGGCAGTCTCTGTGCTGACAACTCAGAGCCTGGAGTCTGCTTCTAATTCTGTGTTTCCCTTTCTCTCTATCCCTTTCCTGCTCATCCTCTGCTTGCTCTCCCTCAAAAATAAATAAACATTTAAGTTAAAAAAAAGAAAAATGAGGACTTGAGAAGGGACATGTAGACACCTGAGGACAGAATGTCATGGATTGGAAGAATAAGTATAGTTAAAATGTCATTACTACCCAAAGCAATCTACACATTCAATGCAATCCCAATCAAAATCGCACCAGCATTCTTCTCAAAACTAGAACAAACTATCCTAAAATTTGTATGAAACCACAAAAGACCCCGAATAGCCAAAGTAATATTGAAGAAGAAAACCAAAACAGGAGGCATCACCATCCCGGACTTTAGCCTCTACTACAAAGCAGTCATCATCAAGACAGTATGGTATCGGCACAAAAACAGACACATAGACCAATGGAATAGAATAGAGAACATAACGGAGTTAATAATTAGGAGGAACTTAATGGAGGACCATGGGGGAGAATAAGGGGAAAAATTCTGGGGGAGAGGGAGGGAGGCAAACCATGAGAGAGTCTTGAATGCTGAGGACAGAATGTCAAATCAGCAAAATATAAGTTGAAAAATTGATTTTTTTAAATGAAATGTAAGATTACAATACATTTTTCCCACACCAAGCAATTCTATGACACAAGTTGAATGTCCTACAGTTTAACTCAATTATGCCACTATCTACCTGGGTGAAGGGCTCGGTCCCCTTCCACCATGACCCTTAGAGTGCCAAGCTCAGGTCCAGGTTGCCCGTTATAATCCATGAGCTATAATCAGACAGCCCTACTCTTCTCATTGGGTGGATTTGCTAAAGCAATGCACCGAGCTGAGGAAACACAGTTTGCTTACTGCTTACTTTATATTTTTATATAAATGGATGGAAGAGATGAATACAGCAAGTGTGTGGCAAGGGACTCAGAGTTTCCACGCCCTGAGAGGGCACCACCCTCCAGCTCTTCCACATAGTCATCAACCTGAAAGCTCTCTGAACCCCATACTTCTGAGATTTTTATGAAGGTTTCATCACATAGGCATGATTGATGGTTTCATTCCATTTCCTGCCCCTCTCTTCTCTCTGGAGAATGGGGACCAGGGCTGAATGTTCCAAGCTTCTAATTGTGGTGGTCTTTCTGGTGGCCAGCTCCCATCCAGGGACCCACCAATGATCGTCTCATTAAAACAGAAGACACTGCTAGCCTCTAGGAAATGACAAGGGATTTGGGAGCTCTGTCTCAGGAACTCCCAAATATCAGAACAAAAGATGCTCCCAGTACTCTGATCACTTGAGAAATTACAATGATTTAGTAACTGTGCCAGGAGTCAGGCTCCAAGACCAATATATATACTCTATTATTTCACAGGACATTGTATGTTTTAGTTACTGTGCGTTTTCCCTAATCATCCTCTGCGTATTTTTAAATAAGCTTATTTTCAAACAGTTTTAGCCTTATAGAAAAATTTTAAAAATACCAAGAGTTCTTATATAACCCACACATCCAGTTTCACCTACTATTAGCATCTAATGTCAGTATATCCCATTTGTCACAACTAATGAGTCAATAGTGATTCATTATTATTAACTAAAGTCCATGCCCGATTCCAATATTTTTTACATTTTATTCCAAGTCCACTTTCTGTTTGAGGACCCCATCCAGGATACAACATTATTTTGTCTCCTTAGGCTCCTCTGGCTGTGACAGTTTCTCAGACTTTCCTTGTTTCTGAGGACTTTGACAGTTTTGAGAAGTACTGCTCAGGTATACAGTAGAATGTTGCCAATTGGGATTTCTTTGTGGTTTTTCTCATGATGAAGCTGGGATTAACATCACAGAGGAGAAGCTTCATTTTCATCACATTACATCAAGGACACATACTATCAACAAGATCATCACTGGCCAACCTGGCTGAGGTGGTAATTGCCAGATTTCTGCAAGTGAAGTTCCTCTTGCTCCTTTCCTCCTTCTGTCCTACATGGAAGTAGTAGGAAGTTAAGCTACACCTCCTAGAAGGCAGAGGATCTACATAAACTATTTGGAATCCTTTTGTATGGGAGATTTGTCCATTCTCCCTATTTATTAACTTACTCATTTATTTGTATCAGTACAGATTCATGCACATTTATACTTTAGGTTACTACTGTGTATTTTATTTTATTTTTTTTTTAATTTTTTAACGTTTATTTTATTTTTGAGACACAGAGAGACAGAGTATGAGTGGGGGAGGGTCAGAGAGAGAGGGAGACACAGAATCTGAAACAGGCTCCAGGCTCTGAGCTGTCAGCACAGAGCCCGACACGGGGCTCAAACCCACGGACTGCGAGATCATGACCTGAGCCTAAGTTAGACGCTTAAACGACTGAGCCACCCAGGTGTCCCACTACTGTGTATTTTAAATTAAGCTAGCTGCTCTGCTTTCAAGCCCTACACCATTCAGGTTGAAAATACCTTTTCCTTTCTAGAAAGTATCTGCTTACATATGACTCAAGGAAAAAAACTTGAGCAACCCAGAAAGCAGCGTATTATCCTAAGAGAAAATCCATTTGGGGAGGGCTGATGAAGTTTCAGTATTTGTTATTTATGAGGACACATTGCGACAAATTATTATTTGTCCCCTTGGACTTTAGTGCTTCAAATATACTGATTTGATTACTGATTACTTTGTATTCTATTGTTGCTATTTCTTATGAGTAAGTGATTCAGTTTTTTAAAATTTTCATATGCTTCTTAATGATTTCTGTGCCTCTGTTTCCCCCAAGGGAACATGTTCCCTCATTTGCACCCACTCTTCTGGCTTTTATACATGTATAAGAAATATGTAGGGGCATCTTTAAGTTTCTAATGGCATATGTTCTATTACCCTTGAGATAAAAGATACTCTTGATATTTAAGTGTATTATATTGTGTTGACATGCAGAGCTATCTGCCAGGCTACTAGGAAAAAAAAAAACCTGCCAGGAGTTAAATTAATCCTCTCTTTACTGCCAGATTTATAACTGAATTCATTTGCTTAATATGTGTAGAATATCTGGACTAGATAAGGCCTATTACCTTAATTCTAGTAGAAGAGGAATCTAGGTCTATCCCAGGGAAGTGGGCATATTATTAGAAGGCAGTAGAGTGTTGAAGGCAGCCATGCTTTCTGTTCCTGGTGGCACACCTAGATGGCCAAGTATAATACCAATATCACACTTTTCCTCTTCATTCAGTATATGCCCTTATCTCTATAATTAAGCTTCTGGCCACTATCTCGGCAACTACTCTACTCTTTCATATAGTAACATCTTTAGGGACTACTTACTGTAAGGAAAAGGTTTCCAGATTGGACTGGGCATGAAGATCAGCCAGGGAACATCTCCCTTCATGCCTTCCACATCCCAGCCTGTCTGAGCCTTAATGGACATAACCAACTCTCAAGTTATTCTTATCATTTAACCTGATTATCATTGTTCATACTAATGAACCAGACTTTATCTCATCATATCTTTTCTTCATCATGATGATGGTACCTGCATAAAAAAAGATTTCCAGGGAACAACCTCTGTAACAAAATGGTCATAGGCACTAATTGCCTTTCTTTTTCAGCTGATACAACTTCAGATTTATCTCCCTCTTTCTTTTTCTTTACTCTGTGGACTTGCCTCTGGCCACTCATACACTATACTCCCACCCTCAGTTCACTAAGATATGATCTACAGTAATAGTACAGAAAAACAAGAAAAACAAGTGGGAAGAAAGAGAATGAACTGCTACATATACTTATTCTTCTTCTCATCCCTCAGCCTGGGAATTGGTTTCTCAAGTAATGTCTCTGGTCTTAGGTTCCTTTCTTCCACCCCAAGTGTTTTGGAAATCAAGATCAATCTGCCTTGATTCTTCTTGTACTAAAAGTCTCACTGTAAAACAAATGTACAGCTTTATCTTTCCCTGTCAGATCTCAGAAAGCGAAGGGAGAATAGGGGAAAAAGTCTCCCAACACACTCTCTCAGACACCTACCAAGAAGACAATTAAAACCTTCTAGGAGGGTAGTACAAAACGCCTGTCTGTGACTGGCAATATTTGCCATGAAGTTTACAAAAGTGAGTAAGACATAGAACCCACTTTTAAGACACTCCTGGTCTACTGGGAGAGATGGGCCCATAATGCTAAAGCACAATGAATCCTAATAAGTGCTGTCACTTGAATATATGTGACCCTATGGAAACGCCAGGGTCTGAAGCAAAACAGAGTTATTTGTCCAGCTGTTAGGGCCATGTGTGTGGATATTTTCTGAAAGAGACCACAAAGTATAATGGAAAAAAAATGGGGCTTGGGGTTCAAGCTCAGCTCTGCCATAATCTAAATAACTGTGGGAAAGTTATTTAAACTTTCCAAAATTCCATTTTTTATATGTGACATAAGGATAATTCTACCCCATTTACATCTTACATGGTTATTATAAAGATTAAATTAGAGAATGTAAACAAATCATCTAAAATCATTTCTGAGACTAAGTTGGGACTTCATAAATATTTGTTCAATTTAAAGAGATCATTTACTTTGGTGATCAAAATGAATTTTCTCATAAAAATATGATATAGTTTGTGGTTGTTTAAAAAGCACAATTACTAGAAAAAAATTTATTCCCATTAACTATACCTTAAATAAACTTATTGAATAGAGCATGTACATTACAGCTACTTTAAACATTTTGTATGGCTACTGTGTGTCCCATTTCTTTCCTTTTTAAAAAAAATTTTTAATGTTTACTTATTTTTGAGAGAAAAGAGACAGAGTGCTAGTGACAGAGGGGCAGAGAAAGAGGGAGACACAGAATCTGAAGCAGGTTCCAGGCTCTGAGCTGTCAGCACAGAGTTCCATGAAGGACTTGAACTCACAAAGCATGAGATCATGACCTGAGCAAAAGGTGGACGCTTAACCGAGTCACCCAGGCGCCCCTGGGTGTCCCATTTCTAAGCAAACCACTTAGAAAGAGGTTTTTGAAAAATAAGATGGCTCACATGTGCATATATTTATAAAGTTGCCTTTCTGTGTGATATTACCTGACTCAGCTCTTCTGGATCTTCTGAAGACTGCTGGCCCACCCTGCACATGTGGATTTGCCAGCCTTCATATTCAGGTAAACCAGTTCCTGATACTAACTCTCTTTACATGGTTCTGTTTCTCTAAGAGACACACTTTGGTCATAGGTCAGAAGACTTAAAATGTCGACTGTCCCCAAAATGATCTGTAGACTTAGTGAAATCAAAGTAGCAGTAGGGATTTTTTTTTTTTATTAACTCAATAGACAATTTATATAAAAACACAGAAACTTAGAGTAGTCAAAACAGAGTTAAAAAGACCAGTGAGAAAACTAACACTACCAGACCTCAAGACTTAAAAGGCTACAGCAGTTAAGACAGTGTGACATAGGGTAAAGACAAAGTTGGGGAATTAGATCAATGGCACAGAATATAGTCTAAACATAGACCCAAACACAAATAGAAACATATAGAAAACAGTATTTTTTATAAAGTTGCAAAAGAAATTCAGTGAAGAACACATGATTTTTTTCCAAAAGTGAGGCTAGAATAAATGGATATATATAGGCAAAAAATTCAATCTACACCACACACTATATGCGAGAATTTACTCAAAATGGATAATAGATGTAAATGTAAAGTCTAAATCTCTACAATTTCTTGATTAAACCAGAGCAAAACTCTTTGTGGCCTAAGATTAGGTGCATTTCTTAGATATGACAACTTATATACATTGGTTGAAAGACTTGTACATAGAATATATGAAGAACTTTCAAAACCCAATAACAAGAAAATTAAAGGCTCAATTTTAAAAATGGGCAAACATTTCTAATAGACACTTCCTCAGAGAGGATATACAGGTGGCAAATAAGCACATGAGAATGTTCAGCATTAGTGGGTAGGGAAATGCAAATGAAGACCATCATGAATAACCATCACATTCCTGTCTAGAAAGGCGAAAATTACGAAAACTGCCAGCACCACATTTTGGCGATGATGTGAAGAAACTGGATCTCTGACACATGGATGGTGGAAATGTAAAATGGTACAACCACTTTGGAAAACAGTTTAGTAATTTCTTTAAACTTTAAACATATACTTAGCATGTCTTCCTACCATTCCACTCCTAGGGTTTACTTAAGAGAAATGGAAGCACATATGCATACAAAGACCTATTCAGAAGTGTTTATTTGTGATAGTTAGGAACTTAAAACAATCGAACTGTCTATGAAAAGGTGGGCTTATAAATGATTTGTGGAGTATCCAGACAGTTGAATACACCCCAATGTTAAAAATGAGCAACTACTGATGAACACAACTACATGGTGACTCTCANGTTATGAAAGGTATCTCTTCATACTATTATAGATTAATTTCAGGGTATATTGTCAAGTTAAAAAAACATTGGAGAACATATATATAATATGCTACTCTTTGAGAAGGGGAAAAGGAGAAGCATAAAAACCATGAGGAACATATATATATATATATATGCAAATATATACATATTTATATATATATATACATATATATTTATAGAAGGAAAAATCACGGAAGGATAACCTATTAAAAAATTTCATGGTTACCCATGAGAGGAGTATGATCTGGGAAAAATGAATATTACTCAACACTGATATATATGCTGATGCAGTTACCAAGTTTTAAGAGTAAACCTAAAAGCATGTAGATAATAAACAAGTTAGAGAGCCACTTACATAAAGGTGAGAAAAAAGTCTTCACCAGACTTTAAGATGTCAAAAGATATTGACAGCTAATAAAGAAAAGACAATATGACCCAGAAATTTTATATCAAATCAAATTTTCTTCAAAAGACATAGACCCTCAGAGGCGAGGAATTCAGTGAATGTTGAGCACACCTTGATAAGCATACTTAAGATAAATTCCTGCTCTCCAAGATTAATCAAGATATTTCAGGATTGAAGAAGCCCTAACAAAAATATTGTTAGTGGGCAATGGACGAGTGTGTGTGTGTGTGTGTGTGTGTGTGTGTGTATGTTTAATATTAAACTTAGATGAATGTGGGAAATATAGTTTCAGAATGTGATGTAAATTTTATAAATTTTAACAATGGAAGCAAAGGGATATAACTAAATGAACACAAGAGGGGTGTTGGAAATGTAAGAGCAAAGAGCTTTCTCTTTTTCATTCATAAGAGATTGATAAATATTACATATGTAATATTTAATGTATTGAAACATGTAATGACACATAATGATCATAGCCCTTTGAGGCTTTTCAAGCTATTTTAAAAATCCAAGTGAGTTTTTAGAAACTTTTAACTCCTGCTACGTATGGAAAAACACCATTCAAAAGTTCAGGAGTTCCTTTATTTTCATGTTTCTTTTTTCAGTAAGTCTAGTATTGATGAATTGAGCATTTTCAATAAAAAAAAAATATGTGCTTTTTAAAATAGAATTATCTGTCTATCTATCTATCTATCTATCTATCTATCTATCTATCTATCTATCTATCATCTATCTGTATAATTATCTACCTACCTCTACTCTCTATTTGCACATATACATCAATGTTTGAAGAATATGAACCATTTTTTTAAATTAAGATTATTTGCAGAGGTACAGATAAATTGATAAATAAACAAACCAGATGTGTCAATGAGTAAAGCAATTGGTGAGTATTATGGGCTGAAATATGTCTCCCAGAATTCACAGGTTAAAGCCCTAACTCCCACTGTGACT
The DNA here is from genome assembly GCF_008692635.1 of Crocuta crocuta. NCBI lineage: Eukaryota > Metazoa > Chordata > Mammalia > Carnivora > Hyaenidae > Crocuta > Crocuta crocuta. Next base: position 4,996,032 of record NW_027527436.1, on the reverse strand, counting down.
ATAGTTGGAGATGGGAACTTTAAGAGGTGATTAAGATTAAATGAGGTCAGAAGGGTGGGTCTCTACTCCAGTTTCTCCTATAAAGAGGAAGAGACACTAAGGATGTGAATCCCCAGAGCAAAAGCCACGTGAGAGCACTGATGGGGGACTCCCCACTAGAAACCAATCCTGCCAGCAACTTGATCTTGGACTTCCAGCCTCCAGGATTGTGAGAAAATGAAGTTCCACTTGTTTAAGCCAACCAGTTTTTGGTATTTTGTTATGGCTGCCCTAACATGCTAATACAGTGAGCAAATTTACCTTTATGCCACCATTAAAGAGAATAATTCAAATATATACCTCAAAAATATCTTTGATACGTTAATAAATGGGAAAAGCAAATTTTAGGATAATACCCATGTCGTATGATTCAATTTGTTTCAGGCAAAAAGACAGAAAAACACAATAAATTCTGTGTGTGTATGTTTTTATGTGTTTGTTAAAAGAGACACAGAACAGACTATTGACCATGGTTTTCTCGGGGATGGGATGATTGGGCAAAAGAGCCACATTTTTTTAAATGTGTACATTTCTGTATTACTTAAAATATCATAATAAGCATGCATACTTTTGTAATTAAGTAAAAGTAAAATTAATGAAAACCTATATTTTGAAAAGTAACACATAGTGTGTTTAATATGTGTTTGTGTGGTGTATGCATATTGATTTCCATCTCTATGTCAGGTTTCCAGCACCACTTTGTCAGGGCTCCTAAAACCTTTTTTTTTTTTTTTTAATTTTAACGTTTATTTATTTTTGAGAGACAGAGTGTGAGTGGGGGGAGGGGCAGAGAGAGCGAGGGAGGCACAGAATCTGAAGCAGGCTCCAGGCTCTGTGCTGTCAGCACAAAGCCCGCCTCGGGGCTCGAACCCACGGACCATGAGATCATGATCTGGGCCAAAGATGTATACTTAACCGACTGAGCCACCCAGGCGCCCCTCCTAAAACCTTTTTAACGGAGCTTTTCTTTTCTCCTTAGTGCAAATACCATAACGGTGTCTCTTTTCATGTTCCTGGCAATAATTCTCAAAGCCTATAATTACTTCTTTGTTTTCAAACAGTGACTTTTCTCTATACTAGGTCTCTTATGATTTGTGCGTGCATACACATATGTGTGTACATGCACGTGTGTTTAAGCAGGCAAATAGGCGGTCTGCAAGATTTATTTTTTGTTGTATTTCAACTCAGAGTTGGCTATGAAACAAGAACAACAAAAAATCAAAACAATCCCTTTTTTAGAGAATTGGCAGGGCCTCTGTTACGTGTTACATTCTACATACTGTCTGATTGTGGCTAGTAATTAATATTAGACAGTTATAAAAATTGTTTAAACCGAGAAATCCAAGCGGTCACATAGTTCTGGCAAGCACTTTTCTTTTCAATCGAACAATTACCAGTCTAGAGAACCAGTAACTTACCTAACACCATTTTGATGAAACGTTAGGAAAAGCTCAGGATTGAATGGTTGCCTGCGGAAGACGAGAGGGAATTTATCAAGCAAAACAGGAGCAGGGGTCACAGGGCCAAGAATGAAAAACAAATGCAAATCTATGAGCTGTTATTTTAAAACCAAAGGAAAGTAGGTCACACAAGCCACTTCCATTTTTAAATGCTACCGCTCTGGTGGTGTAAGGGAGGCTTTTGCCCACTCGTCCTTTCTGCTAAAGGTGCTGTTTTTCCACGGAGGCAAAGAGTAATATTTGAGGAAGAGGTTTTACAGATGGAATTACAACAAGACACTGAAGCTCAGGTTTGCACGTGGGTAAACACGTGCTTTCTCACCCAGAGAAAAGTTTAGCTTGGCAGTCTTTGCTACAAGGCATGACTCTGATCCTAGAGAAAGCCAAAACTACAGAAAACCAAGTCATCTCCAAAAATAACACCAAAATTAGGCCCTTGAAACTCCTCATGCTGGTCATGCTGTGAATGATGACACCCTGATGCTCAGGGCCCGCAAAGCTACTGAACCCTCAACATGCTCTTTGTGCATTAAGACTTCCCTTGCATCTCAGCCGTTGGGAGAGGCTGGATTCTGGACTTGCATTTTGGAAGTTAGCTGCTCAATGTAAATACTTCCGGAAACTTCCAGGAAAACAGAAAAAAAAAAACAAAAAACGGAGTGCCTTGTTGAAACCCTACGTAGACAAAAATTTCTATAAGACAAATGATAAATTGAACTTCATCAAAATTTATGTTGTCCGCTTATCAAAAAAAGTCTTTAAAATGATGGAAATGTAAGCTCCATAACAAGAGGAAATGTTCGCAACACATATATGGGAACTATGACTTACATGCACAGTATATAAAGAAGTTCTACAAATTCAGTTTTTAAAATGACAACCCAATTTTTTAAATATTAAGGGAAAGATTGAGCAGAGTCTTTGTAAGAGAAGATATACAAATGCTCAAAAAGCACATGAAAATATAGTATCATTTATTATCAAGGAAATGCAAATCAGATACCACTTACCCCCAGCATGATGGCAAATAAGGCTGAAAACACCAAATACTGCACTAAGAAGTCTAGTAATTGCTGGTAAGATTGTAAAAATGATGCAGTGACTCTGGGAAACTTTTTGGCATTTTCACATAAACTTGAATAATATGCTTATTTCTATTCCAGAAATTTTACTCATGTGCAAATTAAACTATATGTCTACATAAAGACTTGTATAATAACTATTCATAACAGCTCTGTTCATAATAACACAAAAGCTGAGAACAACACAAAGATTCGTCAAAAGGAAAATGGGTAAACAAATCATGGTATATTCCTTCAGACAATGGAGTTCTACTTAGCAATAAAAAAGAATAAACTGATACACATATGAATGAATCTTAAAACATTTTGCTTAGTGAAAGTAACAGATGCAAAAGATATCATAACATATGATTGCATTTATTTAATATATAATTAAGAACAGTGTTTGTACTGATTAATAAGAGAATGGTTATTATCTATGAGATTGTTATTGACAGGCATGAGACAGGAGGATCTCTCGGGAATAATGAAAATGTTCTGTATCTTGATTTGGATACTGATTAAACATTTGTATATAGGTGTCATAATCCTCAAACTTTATACTTAACGATCTACAAATTTTTCTCTATTTAAATTTTATCTCAATTTAAAAAACTAAATGCTTTGCTCTCTCATCCATTTAACCACTTAGAAAATATCAATAGGACCTTGAGTTGTGGGAAGAGGAAAGATGAAAGCTATTATAGGTACTATTTTACTTGTAGGACATGATTCTATTTTTCATGGAATTTGGGATTTTTCTAATATCTTAAAGAATAAGAGACAAAATCATTCTACATGCCAGTGAGAACAAGTTTACATACATATAAATGATGGAGATTATATATAAATTATATATATGTATATGTGTATATATATAAATGATAGTGATTATATATATTTTATTATTATATATAAATTTTGTATATAGGCATATGTTTGTGTGTGTGTGTGTGTGCACCCATGCACACGTGTGTATATAGTAGTGGCACCGGGACTCAGAGGGCCCTGACGGTTTATCATTCAGTGCAACAACAGAGAGGATTTAATATTAAAGATTTTCCGGCAGTCTATGTTAAGGGCCTCAGAATATCATGAGACTGTAAAAGGCAGGGACACAGGCAGCCCTGTCATACGAGTTTTCTTAGGATCTTGTTCTGCAGCGAGCATTAGAGTATCAGATTCAGGAAAAGGTACTGAGCTCGGAAGACTTTGGCCTTATTGCTCAGGCCACTCTCCTGGGCAGTGCAAGAGAAAAGAAAGCCTCTTCTCAAGTCCTGTGTGAGCCAGCTTTGCGCTTACCACCTTGGAAGTACCCAGAGATCGGCAATGTGAGCCTCCTTCTTTTCCCATGATGCAGTTTATTGCAAGTTACGTGAAACACTGATTAAAAGTTGACGAAGAATTTACTTAGTCATGGCTGCGGTAACATTTCACTCCAACAGGCAGCGGATCGGGAGTCCACGCGACCACTTCCCTCCATCTGTGCTATGGCGTTGTAGCAAGTAGAAGGGCCGGGCAGCTGCTGTAACAAGCATATGCTCTGTGGCTGGCACTTGCTCAGGTCAGTGGTAGGGCCAACGCCTGGGGTGGAGTGGCTCCATTTTCACCCAGAGCAACCACTGGACTTGACTTGGCCCTGGCATTTGAACCTGGGTAAAATGCTCAACCCCTACCCCATCCCATACCCCACCAATCATGCTATCGATTTCTACAAATGAAATACTGTCACTTACAGGGAATTTGTAGAATGGACATTGGTGGCTCTCTCCAGAGAATTTTTCAACAAACCTTCAGTTTTCAGAAGCCTCTTAGCTTCCCTAAATAGAAACCCTTGGCAGGCTCTAGGGAGCGAGTATTCAGATCTGCAAACACATTTATGTTGGGATTGAAAACAAAATTGGGAATGATGTGGCTTGTGTGCAGCAAGCAGACTTGTGACACCACCACAATTTTTTGGCACTTTTGGAAAGTGTTGCCTAGGGAACCTTTAGCAGTATGGCCTGAATGAGCCAGAGAGAACAGCAGCAAAAGATCACACAGACTCATTAAAGGAAACTCCAAACTGATGTCCCGTGATGAGTGAAGTGCTCTTTATTCTGGTCAGATAGAAAGTCTCTCTGCAGACTTCAGAAATGTCTAGTCCACATGTGAATTCGCCTGTGCAATCTTTTTTATATGTGAATTGGCCTGTGCAGTCTTTCCCGGAGCTAGGGTTCAATTTCCACGGCAAAGGCTATAATTTAGAAATACTGACAATAACTTCAGGATCCTGGCTTCAGCTTTGTGAATACCTCAAGTCCCTGGGACACAGGGTGAAAACCACTGGTTTAAATACAAAACTGTCAGCATTGAAGGGGAAGGAGAGGCAGCTCGCGGACTCCCTGGGGATGTGAGCTGCTTTGCAGGTCAGAGAAGTCCCGGGCAATCATGCACAGTTCCTGTCGTGAAGAGGTGCTTAATCCATGTGTGTTGAACTTTACTGAGCTGAGCCAGAGCTTGAACAAAGGTCTTTCAACTAGAAATTCTTCCCTCTTTGCATTAAACAAGGGATACTAACACTGCTCTATTCACCATGCAAGTTTATTGTAAGGATTTCATAGGAAAGCACTTTGTAAACTACAGAGGACTTCTATACAAATATCAGGGATAACGGTGATGATGAAGGGCGATGGACGAGAGGCTAATGAGCACAACAGTGATGGGGCTGTTGTAAAGATTGTCGTGACTGACTGTGAATCCCTGGTACGCCCGCTACTCCACGGTATGAGTGAGGGAGAAGATATGAGTGTGGGGGTGTGGGGGCTAAGTAGTGAAATGGAATTCAGAGAGGCAGAATACATCTACCCAGACCTGCACTGACATTACCGCCATTTCCATAACTGGGTCTCTGCCAAGGTGATCTAACAAGATGCTTTGCCAGGACACCAGGCAGTCCTGGTGAGAACACCAGGGAACGGTACTTGCCTGCTGGTACTGGCTTCCCTTTGTGAATAGAGAGAAAACTACAGTTTCCAAGATTGCCAGTCAAGGCATTTTGATTTATATCCCAATTGGTTTTTCCTCCTGACATTGGAAATTTTCCATATTTGCATATTATATTTGAAAGGGACAGTTGCCACTCCTGGGAAAAATATGTACTGCTTTAATCCTGTTGGTGCTAACGAGCAATGTCAAATGATTCTGTTCATTCTCTTTGCACCAATTTTGCATGAATAGGAGTATATTCTAGGCTCTGAGCTCCAGCAACTCACTAAACTAGGGAAAACTAAGGTTATTGTTTTATTCTTTATTCTTTTCTGCAAATGTCTCTACTTCTCAACTCAGAGGAATTACATAAACAACTATAAGGCATCAATCTTTTTATACGTCAGTCTAAGAACTGAACATAGAAAAACAGTTTTTCAGTAAAATACAACATATTAACTGATCATTTAAAAGTTTTCAAATCACAACAACTCTGAAGTAGATAAGAGAGGTATATATTATTTGCATTTTTCAGGGAGAAAAATTGAGGTCTTAGTGTCAAGGAGCAACTTAAAATCAAAATGTATCAATTGGGAAAAGCAAGACTTAAGTCCATATATTCTGGCTGACAGCACCATTCAGTTTTTTTCTGAACCATGTGACTTCTTGTACAACATGAATAAAAATTAAGCAAAAGCTTTGCAGGGAAGGCTACATTAATACTTATTACTGGATATCAATAAAAAGCAATGTTGCAGCCCCTGGGTAGCTCAGTTGGTTAAGCATCTGACTTTGGCTCAGGTCATAACCTTACCTCTGTGGGTTTGAGCCCCACCTTGGGTTCTGTGCTGATAGCTTGGAGCCTGGACCCTGCTTCAGATTTGGTGTCTCCCTCTCTCTCTGACCCTCCCCTGCTCACACTCTGTTCCTCTGTCTCTCTCTCAAAATTAAACATTGAAATTTTTTTAAATAAATAAAATTTTAAAAAACAATGTTACTTTAGAGGAACTATAATTTTTTAAACCTTTAGGTTAGATTGTAAAGCCCATCTTCTAAATACAAAATAAAGGTCAAAGAGGGCTAGATGCTTCTATAAGTAACCTATGAAATCAATGTCAGGGTCATTGCTTTATGCTCAGTGCCTAGGTATCAACTGTGTAGCCAGAAGCAGGAGAGACCCCAGTAAGTTCTCTGACTCTCATGTCACACAGCTGGGTCTGAATCCCAGCTCTTCCACTCAGGTTCTGAGTAATCTTAGGTGGGTTATGTACCCTTCTAAGTCTCAGATTCCTTATCTGTCAAATGAGAAGCCAATAGTACCTACCTCTCAGGACTGCTGAGGAGGAAACAGGTAATAGCATGTCTAAGAGTGCCACAATTGGAAGCACACAATCAATGTGAATTACCAATATTAATAAATGTCAACTATCTTGTTAATGACAAAAGAACATTTGACTAGTAGTCTGGGTACATGAGTTCCCACCTCACAAATTAGCTGTGTCATTTTGAGCAAGTGAATTAAACTATGGGGCCTCAGTTTCCTTGTTAAAAAGCTTGGGTTCATGGTTTCTGTATCATTTGGGACTTTTTCAGTTGCAAGGCACATAGAAATCAACCACAACCTGCCTCAATGATAGAAGGTTTTATTGCCTCAGGTAGAAGGTTTTATTGCCTCAGGTAATGGAAGTTTCTAAGTGCTGGATCAAAGCACAATAAATGTCAGGGCTCAAAGGATAGCATTAGGACTTGGTTTCTATTTCTTGGTTCTTCCTTTCATTGCCTACATTCACAAAGCCAATACAGGCAAGTGAGTATGGGAGAAACAAGAATGTGCTTCATGGGGTCTCATGAAGATTAAATGACTTAAGGCACAAAAAAGTACTTAGACTCTGCCTTAGTAGGTATTTTGTGCTCAGTACAGGTTAGCTAGTGGGATTCTTTTCACATGAGGCAAGATGATGACAATAGCTCCAGAATTTATATCCTTTTAGATTCGTGCCTAAAGAGAAAGAATGGCCACCTGAGTTCCAGAAGTCTCAGCAAAAATGTTGTGGCCTTTTCTGGTGCTAAGAGACCTGGTACACATCCCTGGATATTAGATTTTGGTTGGCCAGACCTGAGTCCTATGCAAACTGTAACAGACACTGTTGGTGACTCACACAACACAAATCTGTCACCTTCCTTTCTGTTCAAAGAAATCTGAGTCTGATCAATACCTACCCCACCTGTGACAATCTGTACCTGATGATAATCTCATTCTCCTTGCCAGGTATTGGTTAAGACATGAGCATATGGTAAAAGTTGGACCAATGACATATGAAGTTAAGTCAGTGGAAGGAGTTCTAAAAAGCTTCCAGAATAATACAGTTCCACATTGCTATGTCGTCTCAGATTTACTAACCATGTTGAGTGATATGAAAAGGGCTGAAAACCGTGAACTTACTCTAACTCAGAAAAAAAGGAACTGAGTGAAATACCATCTTCCTCCTGAGCTCTTTCCATTGTTCTAGGCTTGGAGATACAAAGGTGAGCCATGGTTCTGAGGACAAGAGAACTATTTTGCAGATAATCAGGGCTGACTAGGAATAGCATGAAACATCAGCCAAAAGATTTATCAGAGTGTTCCATATAATGTTGCAATGAAAATAGTTTAGTATTAGGAATAAGACTTTATAAAAAACACATTTTACCGTATACTTAAGATGAATATGCAGCATTATAAAAGGTAGACAGTTAAAAGAAATGCATTGAATATATTAACTAAATATTGCCAAGTTATATTTTGAACGGAGCATAATGAATTAAGATCATTATAAGTTCCTAGTCACATAGAGCTGATGTTTTATTCTTAGGATATTTATGAAATACATGTGAAAAAGACCTAGCAGTGTGCCTACCTCTGTGATATTTAAAAGGCACTCAGCAAATAACTTACTCATTCTAGACTTTCTTTTGTCCTCAAGGCTAATGGCATCTTTTTAAGGGCAATTTGTTCCAGATCCTGGCAAATGAGCTTTACCTATAAGGAATTTCTAAAAGTGTGGAATACTGACAGATACATGGTCCAGGCACTTAGTCTGTGAGAACACTCCAGGCAGGCATCAGATCTTCAAAGACAAAACTAATCAGCATCATGGATAGAAATCTCACCTCCACCATCAGTTCACCTGATAACAAAGATATTACTTACCTGGCACTGGTGTAAAAGGGACTCAGCTGACAAGAAATGACACAAGGTTTAGGAAACTAAGATTTTAACGTCACATTTATACATGTACTCTAGTATCAATATAAAGGACTTCATTAAAAAAAAAAAAGAAAGAAAGTCCTGCATAAGATTGAAGTATTATTCATAGAAATATCTATGGAGGTATAGAATTTCTTTGATCCTCTATAGTTTGGATGAATTTGGTTGTTTTTATTCCTTGATTTTCAGACTTCAGTTTCAAATCACTACCCATGCTGCCACTTCTCAGCGTAAAACTCTCATAAATAAAGCCAGGGTTCTTTGGAAAATGCCTACCATGAAACGTGTCAAGCCTTTAATTCATTTAGCATTTTAATTGACTTTGCATGCATCAGCTCTGCCTTCCAGTAAGTAGACACAGTTCCCAGGGATTGTCAAAAGACGCCTGGCTCAAGAGCAAATCTAATCCAGTTGGTGCCATTGAAGAAACCTTAAATGGCAGCTTTCATCTTACTTGCAAAAACTCTCTTGGTTCAGGTTACATGTTAATCCCAGTTGCTATATCAGCTTTATGGCAGCAGCGGTGGGGGTAGATTTGGGGGCTGTTTTTGGCTAAGCTTTAGTTTTCCTCTTCTTTTATGTAAATTATTAGCTCAAGCAGAATCCTATAATGGGAGTGGTATCTAAGTCTGGAGGGCAGGCCAGCTCAGGGCCCAAACTCCTCACCAGTTGTTCCTGAGAAATAGTTGTCAAACACGTATATATTTAACGCTTACCATTCTTGCTTTGATGAACACAGAAGGCTGCAGCCTGTGATAGAGGAACAAGTTTATTTGTGCATCTCTTTTCAACATTGCTGGGGAAAATTCGATCCCTTGGACACATGTACAGACCTTCATGACTCAAAGCAAAATTATGACCATAGTGGTGACACTTTAGCCCTAATGTAGCTTTATCACAGGTTTATTTGTTTGTTTTGGTTTTGGTTTTGTTTTGTTTTGTTTGTTTTGTTTTTGTCCAAACCACCACTGGGCTTGTTGTCTTTGGATACAATCTGGGATTCTCAGCTTCCTATCCTATCACACACTCCATATGTGTATTTGTATGCGTGTTTAAGAAAATGATACCAGTCATCATGAGGTTAGTTCCTGTTCATTTCCCAAATAGGATTTGGTCACTCCACTTGTACTTCTAAATGTGAATGAAGGAGTGGTGAAGGGGAACCACCTGACACATACAGAGCATGCATAGTGCCCTGTAAATAGTACCTCATTTGAAACTCGTAATAGCTCAGAGAGGTGGTGGCTACTATTAATTTCATTTTGCAGATGAGTAAGCCTGAAGCCCAGATGGTTTAAGTGATTCTGTGAAGGTCACACATTTAAAGAATGACCTGGCTGGGAGTTGGTCCTGGATAGCCTCCTACCTCAGACCACATTGCTTCAGATTCAGATATTTCATAGATCCATACAAAGAAAAGAACATGTCTTTTGCTTGTCTGCTTCCCTCACTTTTCTGAGCCCTGTGTTTCTGTGTTCAATCTGTTCCTTACACACACAGGACACTCAGTGGGGAGTCGAAAGATCAGTTAATAAAAATCTGTTACTCTCATGTCTCAATTAGATTATATTCTTAAAGCCATTATATGGTAACATATAGTGTGATCTGAAGGTTTCCTGGATGCACCATTCGTTTACCAACCACACCCACTGAGTGTCATTAGATTTATACTCCTTGTGAATTAACCATTACGCTTCTCAACAATCTCTTTTGCAATACTCTGGATGATCAGGATCAGACTCTCAGTGTATGTGCTGTCCTAACAATTGGCTACAATTAACTAGAACTTCGCCCCAGTAACAAGCTGCCATTTAGACAACCTGAGAACAAGGGCATATTGGTGATTATAGAGATGGCAAGATAAAAAGTCAAATGGGCCTGGTGTTAGAGACAAGCGAAACAGGATCCAAGTCTCTGCCATCTGTCCTTGGTTGAGTGGTGTAAGCTCTCAGAGCTGAGTTTCTTCAACAATAAAATGAATATTAATGACATCTTCCATTTTCAAGTGTGACATAGGAATCAATGAAGCAGCAGAGATCTAGCTCTGGAAGGTGCTCCATAGTGGCCCAAGCTCTGATCAATATTAGTACTCAATCTAATTATTTCTCCGAAAGAATGGTAAGCTGCATCTATGCTGGAAAGAATCTATGGTGCCTTTAATCCATTTGCGCTGCTATAACAGAAATACTACAGTTTGAATAGTTTATAAACAGCAGAAATGCATTTCTCACAGTTATGGAGAGTAGAAGTTCAAGATCAGAGTGCCAACATGGTTGAGTCTAGTGCAGGCCCCCTTCTGGGTTGCAGGCGGCTGACTTCTTGCTTTGCCCTTACATGGTGGATTAGAGTCTAGAGACTCTGTATAAAGGTAGAGGCCTCAAAGCACCTAAGCATATTCCTAATTTTCACCCCTAAGACCATCACATTGGAGGTTGGGATTTCAACATATGAATTTGGGGCTGGGGAGGACAAATGTTCAAGCCATAGCACATGTGTCACTCTATCACTCACCAACACTGATGGCCAAGGGCACTTGGACTTCTGTAGAAGCTTCAGGCTCCCACCCCTAAGTAGCTTTCAACATAAAAGTCAAGAAAGCTCAAACATATGAAAGACTGAAGAATCCCTAATCAAGTAGAGCCACTAACTCATTGTAAAGCTAAACATATAAGTGCCAAGAAGGTGAGAGAGATGGAGTGATCTGAGCCAAGTAAGACTGATCTAAAATAGACAAGACTTTAAGAGGCAGAAGAGAGAGAAGCCAGTTACCTTTGGGTACTTTCACTTGTCCTGGGCAATGCTGAAGTGTCAGAGTGCTGCATGGCTCAATTCTCTGATAATTCTTACATTTTGAACAGGAGGGAAACCAGCAATGTTAAAAAAAACAACAACAAACCCTATGAGCTGTACTTATTCTCATTATACATATTCTGAGACTGAGACTTGGAGAAGTTTTATAATTTGGCTGAGGTCAGAGAGCTGGTGATGGAGAGAACCAAAATTTCAACTGAAGTCTGCCTAATTCGGAAGCATATACTCTTTAGACTTAAGAGAATAACTCTCTGTAGTCGTTTGGACATTTGAACCAGGCACATGACTTCAGATGCCCATGGGTGAATTGTTGGCCTAGTATCTGGCCACCTGGTTGAATTTCATAATGGAATTTTCCTTGAAACCTGCTTTATCCACCTACTACGCCTTCCTAACTGCTAATAAAATAAAAGGACTCAGAATTCTACAATCACCTAAGAGTGATGAGAATTGTCAAAGGTTTAAAGCATTTTGTGGGGATGCTTTGTTTCCCTTGAATTCTGTTTCTAAGACAATGAGTACACATTCATGAAATATCATGGAAGTGTCTCAGTGGGCCATTGGAAAGACACTCTGTGGTCCTCTGAAGGTCCCAGACCCAGGTTTTTTTTTCTTTTGTTTGGATGAAATATGTTGAAATTCTGCTTTCCAAATCCCTGCCCACACCCAAGGAAAATCTTGACAGTCTTTCCCCTTTTCCAGTGACATTTAACATAGCCTACATGAATGCTGGCTGATGCCAAAGCAGTGGAGTATCCAGCTTGCCCAGGGGAGATACTTGGAGGACCCATTCTAGAAACTATTTCCCAGCCTGTTACAGGAGCATTTCAATGTTTTAACAAGCCTGTGGCTGTGCTAGTATGTAACAGCTGAACACTACTTCTGCCTTCCTTCCTGCCTTACCCATTCCTTAGAAATGTCTGTACTTGCTGGGCATTCTGGGAATTTGGGGATGCCAAGCACTGTTAGGGATGCATTGACCACCATCATTCCTGGACTTACGCTGTATGTGAAGAATGTCGTAGTTTTCCTCAAATTTCCAGTAATAGATGAAGCTTGGGTAATAACCCAAAATGGGGACTTTGGTCTGCCAAAGTCTTCAAATTCTCATTTATAGATCTTGAGTAGCCTTGTCCCCTCAGACATCATTCGCTATAGCTCATTTTAACAAAGACACTGGCAACAAAAGCCAATAATCTTTAAACACACACACACACACACACACAATCAGTATAGCCTCCTGAAAAAATTCTTGTCATGAAGGCTTCTAAAAAGTGCTCAGCATCCTCATCTACAGAAATGAACTGGACTTTGTCAGCCTCACTTCTTATCATGGCTCCATGTAAACAGAAAGACCAATGTAAGGTGGTTTCCTAACAAAACAGCCAAAGATTATGCAGTAAACCAGGACAGACTGTACCCACATAGCCCTTCTGTGAGAAATGGAGTACTTTCTAATAGACTGACAATAATAAGTCAAGTCGTGAAATCAACAACACAAGCAAATAAAAACCACCATGTTTAAGAGTAAAGGCAGGTCATGTGATAGAAAGTTTGGTGTGACTGAGACCCCTCCCCCCCGATTAGTGCAACTCTTTCTAATCTTAGGTTGCCAGAGGAGTTGCCAGAGTGAAGCTATTTGTATAACCCACAAGAAGACCTCCCACCCCCACATTTTTAACTACATTAGGTCTGGAAAAGTTAAAATGATTTTTAAGTGTTCCATCAAAACCAGGATGCTTATCGCACTGGTTTGGCTACTTGCCTGCATTTAGCTCCCAGTTAATCTCAGTGCTGCTGAGCCTGTCTCCTGTGGGGAGGGGGTGCAGGCTCACTGCTGTGCAGAAAGGTGTATAGGCAAACTGAGGAGTGGGTTAACCCCTGGTGTTCCAAAGCTGTCCAGGAAAACAACTCAACTAGAGTGGTGGAGGATCCAGTTATTGAAAATAGCTAGAATCAATATCTTAAAATTCATGAGGAAAAAATAAACTCAAAAATCTCAGAAATACCTCAAAACCCAAAGTCTAAGGAACCCATTAAGTAGGAAGAGATCTGCTGTAATCTGCCCATTTGAGAAAAATGTCAGTTATGCATGAGATAAGGACTGCCTTTTGTGGTGTCTTTACCTAAAGCTTACAGTTTGTCCTAATATCACTAATGTGAAAGATGCCAGGCAATCTCATACCATTTACATTTTCTGGGTTCAAATCATACCAATTCTATTCGGCATTTATGTGACTTTGAACAGAACACTGATCCTCTGAATCTCAATTTCATTGTGAGGAAATTAAAAATACCTTTGTCATAATCTTATAAGATGGTTTTTAAAGACTAAATGAATTTTTACAATGTATGTTAATAGTGCATGGCATGTAGTAGAACCTACCTAATAAAACTGCTTGTTCTATTTCCTAACAGTACTTATAGTAAACCACGCTATGGGAAGCTCAAAGTGAGCCAAATGGAAAAGTCTGAGGCCCCAGTAAAGGCAAGTTACATACTATAAACAGTATGGATATCAAAACCTTGAACCCAAACCTGAGTCTTTGCTGAGCAAACACACTCAATAGGGAGGAAGATGAGGGGAAGCTAACTGTCAGGGAGCTTCTGGTCCAGACTTGTTCTCCAAACTGGCAAATTCCTGACCCTCAGGGCTGCTGACCATTCTGTCCACCTTGGACACATCCACAATAGGGGCACTAAGCAAGCAAATAAAGGGGATTACTCAACTGTATCCTTCCCCTAAGCCAAACTCATATCTTTGGATGCTTGATAAGAGTTGAGGTAACACTGCTCACTATGCATGAAATTCCTTTCTACAATCTTCAAACCCAGTCTGAACTTTCTCAGACCTTAGCTTAAGACACACCTATTCCACCATCTTCCAGTGCCAAATATGGTTCATAGAAATGGATTTTCTTAAATCAAAAACACCCCCTTAAACAAAGAGTATGAGTTCTTTACTATGGCCTCACATACTTCTATTGATTCAAATCTTTCCTAAAAACTTGGAAAATAAGCCTGTAGATCTTAGCACAGTAATATACAAGAGGTATCATTAAGAGAAAGCACTATCAAAATGATTTGGATTTCAAGAATGCACATACTAAGTGATCTTTTGTTTCTTAAAATGTCATAATGAAGATTTCCCCAGGGCCCTCAAAGTCATTAATTTACTTAGCTGATATTCTTTTCTTGGTAGCTATACTAGCAGATGAAAATATTCTGTTCTCAGGTTTTCATCTCCTGATGCCCACTTTGCTCAGAGAAAAACATCTCCCAATGTGTTGAACAGAATAACATCCCCTTCTAAAACGTCTACTCCCTAATTCCTGGAACCTGTGAATATGCTACATTAGATGGCCAAGGAAATTTGCCAGTGTCATTGAGACATTAAACCTTAAAAATACAGAGATTATCCTGGACTGTATAGGTGAGCATGAGCAACCACATGAGCTCTTCAAAGCAAAAAACTTTCTTCTGCTGGAATCAAAGAGATGCAGCAGCAGCAGCAGAGACAGGAGAGAGATGGGGCAGAGGGGTGGTCAAAGGGATTCACAGTGTGAGAAGGTCTTCATCCACTGTTGCTGAAAGAATCGGGCCATAAACCAAGGAGTGTGGTTATTCTCTAGAATGATCACTGCCTGGCAGTCAACAGGAAACTAAGGACCTCAGTCCTACAACCATATAGCACTGAAATTTGCCAGTAATCTGAATGATCTTGGAGGTGGGTTCTTCCCAGAATTTCCTCATAAGAGCCCAGCCAGCTGACATATTGATTCTGACCTTGTGACACCTTGAGCAGAGAACCCAGTCACGGCCACTCAGACATCTGACCCACATAACTATGAGTTACTAAATTTGTATTGTTTTGAGCTCCTAAATTTGTGAAATTTGTTACAGCAGCAATAGACTAATATTTCCATTAAGCACATTCTTCTTTCTGGAAGGTGGTACAAGTAAAGTCATCAACCCCTAATACCTTTAGAACACTCAGTTCTGTTGGGGACCTGAAAGCTGGCAAATCTTCACTTGAAAGTGAGAAATAGAGAGAAGGAGAAAGTACATGCTATGTTATGTGTCCACCTCTTACTTGAAGCTCTCTCAAGCAAAGATTGCTCATTAAGTAGATCAAGGGTAAATACATAGGAAGAAAAGAGAATTCAAAAAAAATCTGCTTTGGAACTTGTTAAATAATCCCAGGTCAGATTAAACAAATAATATTATTCCTTTGATTCCACATTATGAAGAATGGCTATTGTTACAGATTTAAATAATAACTTGAAACCTAAAGCATGGAACCTACATTTCAGGTGAATTGCAAGCCTGAATTTATCTGATGTCAAGGAAGATTCTACTAGAATACATTTCCAATGCTTTCTCCGAATATGTCATCCAAGACTTTGGGAAGATAAGAACTTCCTCTGAAAAAAGTAAAACAGAGTGACTTTCAATAAGTAGGAATTGAAAGGGAATATGTTTTCTGGAAGGTAAAATATAATTATACTTAAAGGAGGTTGAATATAGCCATGCAGAGTAAATGAACAGTTAACCCTACATAAGCAAACAGTAAGTGACTTATGTAAGAATTACATCCAATGGGATATATAAAGCTGAGAAATTTAACTAACCCAGAAAACTCACATTGCAATAACATGGTTTTGATTAAGACTTTTTGATGATGTGGCCAGTGGAGAATATGAGTCATCTCTTAGGAGGTGCAAAAATGGGTGAACCAAAAAGTCACTTGTTAGGAAAAAGAAGGTATGAGTTACAGTAAACAAGTTACTATATATTATCTGCAAAGTAGAAAAAGCAATTACTTAAAACACAGTAATGTTTTAATGCTTCTTGATTGAAGCTGAAGGGAGCCATGTTAGGAAAGCAGCATTGACTGAGTGCAGGCTAGCAGTTCCTCCTTCCTAAGTTTCTTGTATAAGCTAGAGAAGACAATAGAACAAAAATTCAGTTGAGTGCAGATGATGGCACTAATGACATCTGGTGTGAAAGTGGTCTTTCCCAAACACGATACATGCAAACATGCAGCCCTTTGAGGTAGATATTGTCTGAGGTTTACCTGAGTTCATTATGGCCATATTTCTTGGTGCAACTTACACATATGCTATGCATTTTTAGACCTTGTATATCCACAAGAAACAGATGCTTCTTGGAATTACGGACATGGAGATTTATTTTGTTCAAGTCAACAAGGTGAAATAAAAGAATAGAGCATTTTGGGTCAAGTCTTTAAAATTTTCCATCACACCATCTGCATTCCCATTCAGTCCCCAGATTACTTGGGAAAGCAGTAAGACTTCACTTTCAGGCCAAAGTTACTCAAAATCAATTACTTAAACACTTCCCCAGTGGGATTATCTGAATTTGCAAGACCATGTGTGTCTTTTATACTTACAATTTCTTTTCTTCTTTTTATTGAAAAACATCTGAAATAGTTCAAGCTTTTAGAAAAGTGCAGAGAATAATTTATTGATTATTACTGCATTGTAATTACTATGCAGTTTTATTAAAAACTACTCTTTTTGGTCAAATTCATAATCAGATCATCTAACACAAGAGTTGTTGAAGGTATCTGATTGGTGCCAGACACTGAATAGATGCCTAAATTATATGTATGTGTGTATGGTGGGGGAAGTGGGGGTTCCGTACTACGTTTGCTGTGTCTGTGATTCCCTCTTTCTAAACCAATCGCTGTGAGTTAATTTTGTTTTCTAAAAAGAAAGGAAGCAAAGCTTTACTGGGGAATTTCTATATTATGGTTTCTTTGAATTAGATACTTAGTATTACATTTTTCCTCCTTGATCCTCCCTACATGAAACACTATCTTCTTTTACTTAAAACTCATCTTCTCCCACACCCTCCTCCCACCATGAGATAGTCACTGCTAAGACGACAAAGAGCTATAATACATCCCCACCCGTCCTGATGTCTACCAAAGAATCGTCACTGGCCTCTCTAGCTTTCCTTTGCTGTCTCCACTTAACAGGCCCTCAGTCATCCTCTCCTCCTTCAGACTGTAACCCACAGACAGATTCTTGATGTCGGTGAACCCACCAATTCCGGAAGAGTGTCTTCCTTCCACTCCCTGACTCCATTTGTCTTCTCATCTTTTGCTACTTCTGAGCACACGTGAATTCTTTGTTGCCAAAAGATATACAAGATTGATCTTTAAAAGCAACTAAAGGAATTAAGACCTTTTGAAAATTGAGCTCAAGCATTCTCTTAACAATGCACCCTACTGTTTGGGAATAGTTGGCTGATTCGTGTCAATGGCTGATGGGTCAAAGTGGCATGCTCTGTAAGTGAGTGCCTGTTATGTGTAGGCATTTTACAAAGAGATAATGCAGATACCTGACATTTTTATGAATTTTAAAAAGCTGGGGGTGGGGGGTTCAAAATTAAGTAGCTTGTCCAGATTTACATAATGTAGCCAGGAATTGCCTCCCATTCTAGCTGCCTTTGGTGTGCTTTCTGTTCCCAAGTAGCAGGCAGTTCTGTGGTCTTTGTTCCAATGAAAGGTTTGAACACATAGCGTCACTCTTTGTAAGAACCAGTGGTCTCTTCTCTCTTCCATGGCCACAAGACAAAACCACAGGCCAGTTGTCCTATATTTCACAGGCCAGATTGCAGAGATGATAAAAATATTCATTCTTTAAAAAACTTTAGGGACATAATCTATGTAATGTTTAATTTCTTTCTTTTGATAGTACCACTTCCAATGTGATCATATATGAGCAATTCTAATTCATATAGGGTCAATTTCAAAGGCTTAATGAATTATTTTATTGATTAAAAGAAATTTTAAGATGAACTGACGTTAAGGTAGTTTGATTCAGAACATATCTTGGATCCACTGAGGCAAGGGTTTATGAATTTCCCTGAAGATGTGTTTTTAACCACATTAATGCTTATGAATAGTCTGATGAGATGGATTAGAGGTCATGGCTTCAGTGATGATTAGAAGGAAAACATCCTCTCAGACTCCTTGCTGGTCTTTCAGGTCAGGGCTGCTGCCAGGCACTGGAAAAAGGAAAAAGAGCTACCTGCTCCTTCAACTCCAATTCAGACTTCTTCCACTTCAAGCCACAACTGGAATAGTATAATATATAACATAAAACTGGGATTTCTTTTTTAAGAAAATTTGTATTACATAGTATTTTGAACTTTGTGAGAAGTTCAATTTGGAGTCATTTTTTGTTTAGGTGAAGGGTTGGGTCATGTCTCATTTCTCCCAAACTAGTTCATCCGTCTCAGCTTCTGAAGCTGAAGGAATTGAATCCTGAAACACGTTTTATTGCTGTTTCTTTAGGATAGTGCAGGAGTCTTGGAATTTAACATCTCCCTGAAGCTGTAGAAGTTAAAGGCCCACTGTGTACTTCAAAATCAAAATCATCTGTTCAGGGGGGACTGAGACTTCCTGTGGAAAGTACAAACTTTAAAGGTTTCCATTTTCACTGCTCATCTGAAATAACGTAGGATTTATGACTTCATACTACACGCAAGTAGGAAAGCCTCCTATTAGATGGTAGGTTATTCCCATGGCTTTTGTGAGTGTCGGTCTAAGGGTGGAGGGGCAGGTAGTCAAGGTCCAGATGTGTGCGGAAGCAGATGTGCCGGCCTCTCCTGTAGAACCAGAGAGTTTTCAGCCGTGGGTGTAGGGTTTGTGTTTGCACTGAAGTTCCCTTGAATTATTTTAAAGGCTATTATTAAATGGCTGTTATCATTTTGAGAGTTTTTGCTCATTTCAGTTTATGAATGGTGCTTTTTTGCTATTTTGGATCATGCCTCACCATTATATAGATAAGTGAAAGTTTTACTTCGGAGCTCATATAAAATTGATTTCCATACTCTTAGTTCTTGGGACATTTCCCTTTAAACTTCTGTGTGTATGTGCGTGTGTGTGTGCACGCGCGCATGTGCGCACTCGAGCGCTTATGGGGTGGAGTGGGGAACTAAAGCCATAATTATCTCTACCCCAAAGAATGTCAAATATATCACACTGCACTTACCAACAAGCATACAACGAAGCTTTAATAGCTAAGTTGTTTCTCTCTGCTCATTTCACAACAAACAATACATCTACAGAGAAAAATGAAGAGTCTGATAAAGGCAGTATTTCTGTCCATTTCAAAGACCTGTTGGTGATCAACATCAGTCTGGGCTCTTGGGTAATGGTTCCCAATTTCTTGTATCTCTTAGCCTATGTAAGCAAAGCAGTTTTCAGGTACATCAGAAAAATGAAATATAAGTTTAGGATATAACTTTTGTCCTCTTGGCTACTTTTTCCATTTCCAAAAGAGAATGGATATCTAGAAAAGTAGATAGTGGATAAATTGTGATTAAGAAAAGATAAGTCTAGAATGCTACCATATCATCATTCTCAAAAACTCCTACGGAAGCACAAGAATATGCTAATTGTTGTTTTCATTTATCCTATTTTTATATAATTACTTTTTTAAAAGCATATAATTACATTTTTAAAATTACTTTTTAAAAATTACACAAAAGGTAACCTGGGCTAAAAGAACTAAACAACACCAAATCCATTATCTTAATATATCAAACATTTTATTTGTTTTTTCCTTCCTAGACTAACATAGTTAAGGTCTATAATTTTAAAGTATCACTAATCACTATGTATGTATAATATCATAGTTGAATTTTTCACCCAACTTCTAAGAATTTTTTAATGTTTCTTTAGCTTTTATAAAGATCTTAAAAATAGTTCCATTCAGTTGATGTAGCAAAATTCACTTAACTATTGTTGAACATTTACCAGCTGCATGACCTTGGGCATGATACATTAACTTTACATGCCCCAGTTACCTCATCTGTAAAATGGCAGTAATAATACTTACGTCATGCAGTTATTGTGAAAGACTAAATGAGCAAATGTGTACGTAGCTTTTAAAACAGTGTCTGGCACTTAAGAAGAATTCAGTATGTATTAGTTTTTTTAAATTGTTTTTATTGGAAATTTATAACTTCTTTAGTGAACATCTTCATTCAGGGACCCCCCCCCCTTGCCCTTTTTTTCTCCCAATCTTTCTCCTCTCTCTCTCTCTCTTTGTGTGTGTGTGTCTCTCTCTCTCTTCTATGTCCCAAGTATGAGATTCCTAGGTCAAATCAATTTTTCCCCCAGGGAACTGAAAATTCTTTTAAGCAGATTTAATCATGCATTACAAAACTTGTCAAAAAGCATCTATGAAATATCTGGGCACCTGAATGGCTCAGTTGGTTAATTGTCAGACTCTTGGTTATGGCTCAGGCATGTTCTCATGGCCTGTGGGTTCAAGTCCCACATTGGGCTCTGTGCTCATAGTGTGGGGCTTGGGATTCTCTCTTGCCTCTCTCTTTCTCTCTCTCTCCCTCTCTCAAAATAAATAAACAGTTAAAAAATTATCTATGAAGAATCTATTTCTATGCAGTGTTGTGTAGCATTCTGCTCCGAGCAAATTAAATGGACTCAGTCTTTGACTATTACATTCTAAAACAAGACAATAGAAGAAATATAAAAGCATCCTGCTGGTTCAAGTATGGACTAAAATAAGCTAAGTACAAATAGAGCCATATATGTCATATCACTGGAACATTACTAGCTTTGGGTTTTTAAAATGGTAGATAAAAGACATAAAACATGTTATAAGAGCAACCCACTCTGAACACTGAGCATCAGAATAAACTCATAAGGTAATAAGAGACAAAGAGGAGATGAAGTCAATTCTTGTCTGAGTAGTCAGCATGGAAAGATCAGGATTTGCCCTGTAAGGCTCAGTTTCCTATCAAAGTAGCAGTCCCCATCACCCACCCAGGACTTCTATCTTTCTGTGCTTTAGTTAATACTGTTTCCCTTATTTGAGATTCCTTTTCCCCTGTATGCATCCTCCCAACTAAAATCCATCCTTTTCTCTAAAAATTTGCTTTCTCCATGGAGCCCCCCTGACTGTCTCAGGACTCACATTTGGCAATGACTTGACCGGATGTGAAGGTGAAGAGTAGTAAAGCACTAGAGGGCTGAGGAGAAGTCTGGGAAATGCTGATGTGTTGCAGATGGGGCAAAAAGAAAATAAACCAGCAAAGAAAGAATGGTCAGGATGGTGCCAGGTCTGGAAATCGAATGGGGATGAGCATTTCCAAGGAAGGTGTTATAAATGAAGCAAGGATTAGGGGCACCTGGGTAGCTCATTCAGTTAAATATCCGACTCTAGATGGCTCAGTTCATGAGATTGAGCCCCACGCTGGGCTCTGTGCTGACAGTGTGGATCCTGGTTGGGATTCTCTCTCTCTCTCTCTCTCTCTCTCTGCCCCTCCCACCCAAAATAAATAAATAAACATTTAAATATATATAATATATATAAATGGAACAGGGATTAGAGTCAAACAGTCTAGATCCATCACTCATTATTCTTTTCTCAGTTGAAGATTTCAGTAGACGCTGTAGATAACCATGTTTCCTCAGGAAATCAAAGACCACATCCCAACCACAGCCAAGGAGCCACAACTTCTTCAGATACGACGAATGTAGGTGTCTCTTCCATGATTCTTTATCTAATTGCTGAAGATCTCTTTCGTTTCTTAATTAGTTTTTTATTCTTCTTTAAGTATCAAGATAAAAAGCACTGATTGCATTCTTTTAAAGTTGAGAAAGCTTAAAAACTTTTTCCAGAGTATTGTAAAGGCTCAGTGACAAGGATACTTTTTGTGCCCTGAAAAAATTCCATTGTGGGCATTCTGTAAGAAAATGGGCTTTTGTGCCTTTTATAGATTACAGTCCTTTATACAATGGACTTGTCTAAGTTTCTTCCTGTTTTCCAATCAGTTAAATTTAGAGCGATTGTTTCCATCTCTTATGAGATATGATGTCTAGGAAAGTGAATGCCTAGATGTGATACCAGGACCCAGCAAGTCTGTGAAACTCAGCTGTAGCTGAGGCTGTCACCCAACTCCCGGAGCCTTTCTCTAGGGCTTCCCAAGGGCACATAAAGGGCATTTTTCCTCACAGTTGCTAGTTTGCATTTCTAGAATATAAGTTTTCTGCCACCTTAACATAAAAGAACTCCATTTTTAACACAAAACCACTTATTTGTAAAGGCATCTTTTTATTTTTAGTTTACATAACGTTTTGAATTAAACTCTGGGATCACTGCAGTGAAAATGGGAAATGCATTTAAACAAAAAGGAAAAAAACATCCATTTTCCTATCATCCACATAGAACGACTGTTAACAATTTTATATATATCCTTCTGGATTTTACATAATATTTATGAATTGGTTACCCTTCTATATGTTCATTTAAATAAATACATTTCACAATTTTTATGTATCCTTTTTATAAATATTGATGCATATTGCTATATGGCTTTGAAACATTTATCTTTCCATATTGAGAACAACAGCAATTCTGCTACATAGTTTTATGGCTACATAGTTCTTAATTGCATAAGTGAGTCATAATTTAGGAACTCTGTTAAACTAATTAAACAAGGAGGCCATTAGACTAATGGAGCTCTAATGCCATGTGGCATATACATAAGCAAACTAAAGTCTAAGCCTGTAAATGCCTCCAGGTTATGAAATCAAAATGCTAAGGCACAAACACCCAACTAGACTTTAAGCTAAAGCCAATCAACATGATCTTTTTTTTTTTTAAAGTTCACTTATTTTTGAGAGACAGAGCATGAGCAGGGGAGGGGCAAAGAGAGAGGGAGAAGCAGAATCCAAAGAAGGCTTCAGGCTCTGAGCACTCAGCACAGAGCTTGACATGGGGCTTGAACCCACGAACCACTTAGGGATTATAACCTAAGCAAAAGTCGGATGCTTAACTGACTGAGCCACCCAGACACACCTGTTTTTTTTTTTAAACAATTCTTTCTTTGCTTCCACACCTTGACTATCTAAGGGTTTCCTTTGGCTCCTGTCAAGGAATGTTCCTCACCATTTCTGGTTTGGTGCTGCATGATTGGCATTGAATTTTGCCCACATTAACTCTTAAAATCTTTACTATGCCTCGGTTTATCTTCTAACCACTGCATCCTCTGTTGATGGAGATCTAGATTGTAATCAGTCCTCTAAATAATGCCACGTCAACTTATTAGCATACTCGTTAGCCCAGAATCTGGAGTCCTCTCTGGTGTCATCTGTAGAATGAAGATAATAACAGTTCTTTCCTCATTGTTTTTTTCTGAGGAGTAAGTGATTTAGCACGGAGCAAACTCTCATAAATGTTATTATGCTATTTCAACATGATGCTAAATTTTTAGTAAGAGCTGCTATAATATCATAGACTATTTCTTGTTTAAGTTCTTTGCATCAAAAAAAAGGCTTCTACTTTTAGAACTTCTAAGTTTAGTTAGTTAGAAAGGTACAACAATTTGATAGAAGTAAAAATTATTTCTTTTGCAAGTTTCTAGAAATTCATGGACTGATTGGTCATTTTTATACCTGCAGGACTTAGAGCAAATGCTGGGGTTTACCATGGGCCTTGGCTTTCTGAAGGCAGTGGTCAGTACACCTGCCATGACTGGATACATCTTTGCCTGCTCCTCTGCCTAAATCAATATGGTCCAGGCACACCAACTCATTCTGCCTTTCTGTTAGTCAGGGCCATGCTAACCCCCCTTTGAGCCCAAACGTCTCTACCCATTGTGATCAATTTTACCATATCTATGACTAGAACACTGTCACATGAATAAATACAAAGCATGATTTCAGAGGTAGAGAAACAACATCATCTCTGTAACTTCAGTGGGCTCCTCCTGGCAATCTCACAAAGATTTGTGCTTGTTGATTTGAATTTGACTCTTTTAGACATTGGCTGAAAAATTCTAGTGAAAGATAATCAACTCTTGAAGAAATCCCTGGATTGAAATCTACCTTTATTTAATTTAGGATCTCCTTGCTCCAGCATCTTCCAAGTTTCCCCCAGAAGTATTGAGAATTCTTTTGAGTGGATAATTCTGTTGATGAAAGAAAAGGTACATGAGTAGGGGTGGGTTTCATGACTTTGTCCCCCTTGTAGTTTCTTGGCTATAGGAAAAGTTATTTGGCTTTGCCTGGAAAAAAAAAATACAGAAACTTGTTTTGTTATACATTGAATAACTTGTCTTTAAAAAAAGTACTCTGGCAGCATTTGATATTCTAATGAAAAGCTTATAATTGTTCTCATGCACAAGGCATTCAACTTAGAAAAGGCCTACATTGTCCTGCACACGTTTTGATTTACCAATGCCATAGCCCTGCCAATGCCCTTGAATAATATGCAAGTAACAGAGACAGAGAGCAAAACAGCCTACCCTGGAGGGATCAGAGCAGTGCAGCCCACAGGGATAGATGGAAAATTCTATACGCAGGACGTGTGCTGTAAGGTTTAGGTTCTTAAAATTCATCAGATACAGGCTGAACTTTAGCAGAACATACATTTGCTAGTGGGGCAAGGGTAACTGCCTCGGGCCCAAAACTGAAAAAGGGAAAAATAGTCTCCTCGAATGGCTGCCTACAGAGACCTCTTTTGGTCTCCATGGCTGTCAGAGGGGCCACATGAGACGGGGGTAAGGGGTATGACCCTGTTCCCTCCAGCTCTAGGGTCTGGGCTGACACCCTCTAACTGCATTCCCATTGAGCACTCACAGTTTAGTGCTGGCAGCTCCAGAGCTCTTTTCAGTTCATTTCACTCATTTACCTCTTCTAACTAGCATGAAAAACAAAAAATGAAATAGATACTTCAGTCTTGTGAGGGAGACAGACATGTAACAGATTAAAGTACAATGCAGTAAACCAAGAACAGAAGTTGGCACAAGGTGGCATTGAGATTACAAAGAGGAAGAGTTAGTTACAAGACAAGGTTTGGCCAGGTTCTGCAAGAAAAGAGGAGTTTTAGGAGTAGAGACAACTCAACACTCCAGGCAAAGCCCTAAGAGGCCCTGTTGTATTGAGAAATGGCGACAATTTTGAGAAAGATGGGGCTGGAAAAGTAGACAGGGTCGGATGACAAAGGCACCTTTAAGTTTATTCAAAAGAATTAGATTTATCCTATAAATTTCTATAAATCTATAAATTCCCAATGGAGTTTTTATGCAGAGAAATGCCAATAACTTTTCTCGAATTTGGCAAATAAACAGGAGACATTTCAGATTCTTAGACATTAAGTGTTACTGAGGCCTAGAAACCCAGGTCCTACCTTCGACATGAAATGGGGGAAAGTGATTTTGGTTTTTTACCTTCTTTCCTCACCAATCCACGTGGGTCCCTGGGTCTTTCCCACAGTCTTTAGGCCCAGGGTTTTGACCAAGTGCCTCCAGGCTTTCTGTATATGACCAGGATGCACTAACACTTTTTTCACAGAACCCAGCATTCCCTTAGCATTTTATGTTTGAAGAAGATCTAATATTCTCACTCTTTGAGCTAATGTGTTTGGAATTTCCACTGAGATCCTCAGTCACAGAACCAGACAACTGAATGCAAGCAGGCGTTTCAGAGCCTGCAGAAAGAGTTACTTCTTGGATGGGGGGGATCAGAAGACCTCTGCAATCACAAGAGGTTGGGAGTGTATCATCTCAACTACCAGCAAAGCTAGTCTCGGAGAGGAAATTATGTTAAGGGGGCACACATACTACTGACATGGGAGGAGGAAACTGTCTTGCTCTTAGAGTGACATGGTTAATTGTTGTCTTTGTTGCTCAGAAAATAGGTGTCCGAATTGCTTACTCCGAGTGCCATGGTATGCTTGTGTATTAAACGGGAATAATAACAGAATAGGAACTCTCTTACCAAACGGTCAGATAAACAAATTCTCTAAGGATTCCCTCTAAAAACTACACTGACTGATAAACTGAGTGCCTGCCGCTGGAAGGCCTGTTTCTCGCTCGCTCCCACTCCTGCCAGTCGAGTCACCAGGGGTTGGTTGTATTTGTTCCCAAACTCATTTATGCCAGTGGTGTTTTTAAGGAATTTATGTACTTTAATTAAATATTACACAAACCAATAAAATTAGGATTGTACATTTTAAAAATTGAAATCAAACACTTTGGAATGACTCCATTAAGGTGACTCACTAAGGAAAACAAAGTGAAAAAAGAAGAAGAAAAGGCTGTCAAATGGGATGTGGGCACAAGAATTATAAAGATTGGGGCATCAAGTATAAAACTCTTACACAATAGGCATAGTTTGGAGACAACCCTGCGTTTATATAGACACCTATGGTTCCATTTCTTACCAGTATTGTTCTTAACTTTTATTATTGAACTATAGTCGATATACAATGTTATATTAGTTTCAGGTGTCCAATGTGGTGATTTGACAATTCTATACATTATGCAATGCTCACCATGTCAAGTGTAGTTACCACCTGTCACCATACCTCGTTACAACAATATCATTGCCTGTATTCCCTATGTTGTGCTTTTCCTCTCTGTGATTTACTTGTTTTATAACTGGAAGTTTGTACCTCTTAATTCCTGTCACCTATTTTCCCCATCCCTCCTCTCTGGCAACCATCAATTTTTTTCCTCTATATCTGAATATGTTTCCATTTTTTGTTTGTCTGCTTGCTTTATTTATTAGATTCCACATACAAGTGAAATTATATGGTATTTGTCTTTCTTTGCCTTACTTATTTCACTTAGCATAATGCCTCTAGGTTCATCCATGTTTTCGCAAATGGCAAAAACTCATTCTTTTATATGACTGAATAATATTTCATTTATATATAAATACTAAATCTTCAGTATCCATTTGTCTGTGGATGGGCAGAGGACCTGAATAGACATTTTTCCAAAGAAGACACTCAAAGCTACAGATAACTGAAGAGACACTCAACATCACTAATCATCAGAGAAATGCACATTAAAACAACAATGAGATATCACTTCAGGACAGTCAGAATGGCTAGTATATATTAAAAAAAAAAAATGGTAAGGATGTGAAGAAAAGGGACCCCTGTGCATTGTTGATGGGCATATAAATTGGTGCAAACACTGTGGAAAACAGTATGAAGGTTCCTCAAAAATTAAAAATAAAAATACCATTTGATCCAGAAATTCCACTACTGGGTATTTATCCAAAGGAAAAGAAAACTTATTTGAAAAGATATATGCACCCCTATATTCATGCCAGTATTATTTACAATAGCCAAGATATATAAGCAAACCAGTATTTTTAAGGTAATTTGAAACATTAAACATTAAATTTTATCACCTCCATTTTTCATTTAAAATGTGATCTGAAACTGATTAAAAATTTTTCCAGCCTCATTTTTATTAGACATTTCATTCATAAATTTAGCATATGAAAAACCATCTGGCAGTCTTATTAAAAATGCAGATGATAGAACCTCGAGCCTTCTAGAGATTCCAATTGGAGGTCTAGATTAACGCCCAGAAATCTAAATTTTTAAAAAACTTTTCATGTGATTGTCATGTAGAAGTTAGAAATACTAAGATCTGACATCCTCGTCTGAGGATAAATTCCAGCTACTTTAAGCCTCCTAATTTTTCACAATATGCCTGCAAACCAAGCAAAAGAACTATTTGTTGGACAAGCATTTCACTCTCCCAGGGCAGCTTGGTTTTGACTATTAGCTTTTCAAACTTTCACTCTATTGGTTTTTTCTACAATCAAAGAATAAAGAAGTTTTAGAGTTCAGACTTAAAGGGGTGTCATGATGATAGTGAGTAAAAACATTAACATCTCAATTATTTTTTACTTATTTGACATTCATTTAGTGAAAAGATCGACAGTAAGTTTCATTGATGGAAAAATAGCCAAATATTGCAAACATTCTGAGAATATTTGACATGATTTTTATCAATCACAGATGTTGAAGACAGGAAAGATTTCTCAGGTTCACCAGGTCATTGGCCTCTATCCACTAAGGCTGGTCTAGCACATCAGAGACTAGATCATACTTCTGGGAAATTCTGAACTCTTTGAGCCTCAAGGTAATATTTGTTCAGTTCTCTTATTTCAGGAATAATGACTTTCCAATCACCCCAAAGTGTTGTATATCTAACATTTTCTCGGTATTGTTTAAATTTTAGCATTTGTGTTACCATCTCCAATATTTGCCTTCCTAATAATTCCCATGACCTTGTTTGAAAATCCCTTCCAGGATTTTACAATGGTCTTAAAATCTATCCTAAAACCATCCTACTGTAAGCACATTTCCATATTTCTGGTCCACAATGCAATTAGAAAGATAACATTTTATCACTCACATTGTATCACCCTGTATACTCAGAGTTTAAGTAATATGCAACATTATTGTAAGTTTACATTTTGTTCTCTATACTATTTAAAATGAAGTGGTAGTCCAGATAATATGATACAGGGGATGATTTTTAAAAAAAAGAAACTATTTTTTTCTACTAATGCATCATTTCCCTCCTCTTTTGGTAGTAGACTTACATTCTAAATTATACATTTCTGAGGTTTACATTAAACAAGTTTTCCTGTGTGTTCACCAACTATGAGTGGAGAAAGCCAGCTCCTTTACAGATTGATAAGGGAAGGTAATTTGATTTAATGCTCTGTTAAATGAATAAGAGAGAGATAGATACATACATACATGCATGCATACATACATTTATACATACCTTGTTCAATTTTAAATTAAAGTACAGCATGGGAGCACCTGGGTGGCTCAGTCAGTTAAGCTTCTGACTCTTGATTCGGCTCACAATTTGGCTCAAGTCGTGATCCCAGGCTCTTGGGATCAAGCCCCACATCAGGCTCTGAGGTGAGTGTTGAGCCTGATTAGGAGTCTCTCTTTCTTTCTTCCTCTGCTCCTCTGTCCAGCTTGTGCACTCTATCTCCAAAAAATAAATAAATAAATAAATAAATAAAATTTAAAAAATAAAGTGCAGCATGAAAATGAATGTCCATGTACCTTCACTAGAAGGTTGACTATGGATCCCCCCAAATTGTCCTCCCACACAATTTTCTTCTTCCTTCTTTCTTCTTTTCTTCTTGTTTTCATTACTTTCTTGTTGGCCTGCCTCTGTTAAGCCCAGTCATTGAGTCTTTCGTTCTTCATTTAGAAGCAGTGATGTCTACTTTGAAAAAAGTACTAAACTGGGTATTATAAGTACATGTAAATAACAATTGTATAATTGCTTGTCACAAAACCCACTTGTCCTGAAAATGAAAACAGAGCAGATAAAAGTAAGGATGGGATGGATGAAATTTTCCAATCATGTTTACTTTTCTTTTAGCTCCTCATCTCAACCTGTGTGCATGTGTGTTTGTGTGTGTGTTTAACCAAATATATCATTTGTAGAGCTCGAAATTTTAGAGTGTTCTTTAGGGATTTTTCTTTGCCATCCAATTGATTTTTAAATATCATAGATAGAATTCTTATCAATATATGTAACATTTCTACATAACATTAGTCTTCACAGGTTTCTGATATAATCAGACTGGATCTAACTCCAGTCAAAGGACTACAGAGCTCACTGCTGAGTCCTTGACTGGCCTTAACTGTTTTAGGTGATTGTATGCCCCTGTGGGCATGTAGAAAACATTTTTCTCTAGGCTACATTCTTTGAAGAGACTAATGCTGTCTGAGTCCTCTCTGACTAAGCCTACCACATGTGTCTCCTCTTCCTAAGCCATTGTGTGTGCAAAGAGGCTTCTAGAGTCTGGATGTTTCTTTGCTCCTGAAGATGGAACAAAGCCACATCTCTATTCACATCGCCTTCAAACTGGGAACTGCTGGAGAAGAGGGAAAGGCAGAACACAAGCTATTTCTCAGGGACCCATCCTAACTTCCACCTTTATTATAGACCTTCTGCTTTCTTCTTTTCTCTTCACAGCACATGGAATCTTTATATATGTCAGGAGCCAGAAAAAAATGGCTGACTTTTAAAGTCTGATCATTCCACATCCTGATTCCCTTTGGGCAAATGGTAGAGAATTCATAAATGGAAACTTTTAGAACTTTCAAACTATATATTTTTCCATGAGTTTGAAATTTTTATTTTGAAGCTTAAAAGTCATAGATTGACTTTCTTTCTGCATTTGTTTTGTGTCATATCTTCCCTGAGGACATAAAAGCAGAATAAGTACTTGTCTGACTTGGGATAGAGTGGAGAATGGAGTGGGGTTCAGCCAGTGGAGGCGGTGAGGTAGGAGGGTACCAGTATCAGAAAATACTGGAGAAAAACCACATTTTGGGGGGAGAAAACAAAAAAAGTGTTATCTTACTACTGTGAGATAAAAAGAACTTATGATGTGCTCTTGGCTTTTGCAAAAGCACTTTTATTTGTTTCGTAAACCATAGTAAATAAAAGGTATGACATCATGTAGATGCTACAAATTCAATATATAGGTCTTGGTCATAAGCTGTGCAAGTTCAGGATGAAGAGGTTCTAAACAATGTCACCCGAAGTTTGCTTATGGTTCTAACCCCCGTACACTGAAGCTCACTGATTTCTAAGATGCTTCTTATTTTCCACTGACAAAAAAAATTTCTTTTAGTAGGCAAACCATGAAACATAAACAGAAGTCAAAATGAGTACAGCAAGATGGCAAGCCTCTTATATATAGTTTTTGAAGTCTCTTGCAATAATATTAGAGAAACTATTGAAAAAAGGAACTGGGAATGCCTGCAAAATGCACCTGGTCAGCAAGCACACACTCTCCCTCTCACACTCTCTCTTATGTTATAAAAACGAACAGCCTCAGTTCTCTTGCCAAGGGCAGCTTCCCCCCACTTATCCTGTTACATTAACATTTGTGCTGGCATTCGTGTTCTGCTTGTTCTCCAGAGTGGGGTTGCCACAGTGAAACTCGGAGGTGGTCTTTCTCAGTCAGACTGCCCCCCTTTCTCTTTGCCCGTTCGTTGCCTCGTTCCCACATACATGGAAGTGGGGTTTGGGCAGACACTTTGGCCCGACTTCGTGTGATATTTTCAACCAGGCATTTCTTTGGAGAAACAAAGTAAAGTAAATGAGACCGGGAGGGAGAGAGTGTCCTGTGGCACCCTCTCTACGGTGTGCATGTGGGTTTTTTCTTTTAACTGTAAATTTGGAAACCACAGTTCTGGCTGCCTTTTTGTAGTGGAGCAGACTATTATAGTCAAAGAACCGGCTCCCCCTCCGCCCACCTTTCCTCCCTCTGCTGTATTCTCCAGGCTTCTCCTCTTCTCACACTATTTTCCATCCCAGTGACTGGCAAAGAGCTGGGAACAAGGAGCCACCACCTATGGTGTTTTGAACAAAACCAATGCCTGGCACCTCACAAAGGCAGTCGGAACGTTCAATAGGTTTTATTAGTTCTCAAGGCTTTCAGTGCACTTCTCCAGGACGAGGAGGCAATGGGGGGTGGGATGGGCAGGGAAGGACGGGGAAAGCCCTAGTCATCTCGTACGCCATCTCAGAACTTTCAGTGACTTTGTCTTGGCATGAGAATCACTGGGTCGTGGTCTGCATTGAAACAAATACCTTTTATGTCCTATGATGAAAGACAGAAGTAAAAAGGAGGGAGAATAAATCTGTAGTTACTGCATTCTTCTGGAACTTCAGTGCTGTGTTCTCATGAGTCCAAATGACTTAAATAGTAAAAAGGAGATGGCGAGGACTGAGTCCAGTGGAAGGAGTAAAAAAGATGTCAAGTCACTTTCTTTCTTCTCCAGTCAGAGTAATATTTCTCCAGTCCCTTTCCCCAATACGCAGCTGGGCAGTGTGAGCCTCTTCACCACCTGATATAGTTATACTTTCCTATCAGTGACTTTGGGCCAAACTTCCCTATGATATCTAATTAGAATTAGAAAATTCACGATTATGTAAGGATCAAGAAAGGCTACTGAAACTATATGATTGAGTCCTGCTGGGGAACAAAAGATCCTCATGACACCAAACGTCATCCCACACATGACTTGCCAATCCACAAGGGGAATTGTGCCTTTGCTATAGAAATATCTCGTGGTGCCTTTAGAGCATAGGACCAATGTTAGCATCATTAATATCAGGACCCTCTGTACAATATAAAGTGCACAGCATCACATGTGGAGTATTTTTGCCAAAAACCTTAACAAGTCCTTTTACCTACCATCCAGTTAATAGAAATATAGGTGATAGTCATGAGGTAAACCCAGCCACAAGGAACAGACAGACACATCTGGAATGTGGGGTAGTCTACAAGAACATTGACTTTGTCTCTTCAAAAAGTTCAGGTTAAGGGGAAGAAAAAGTAGGGGGATTGTTCTGATATAAAAGAGCTAAAAAAAAAAAACCCATAATACTCAAATCTAGTGTGTGAAGTTTGACCGGATTGTGTTCCAGAAAAGGGGGAAAAAAGAAAAAGAAAATAAAAGTACAAACAATATTTTGGTGACAATTTGAAAATTTTGAATATAGAGTAAATATCAGATGATATTAAAGAAACATGGTTAATTTTCCCAGATGAGAAAATGTTATGGCAGTTATAAAGGAAAGTGTCTTCCTTTTTGGAGAGAGAAGTTGACGTGTTGAAAAGTGGAAATTTGTGGGGTGCCTGGGGCCTTAGTCGGTTAAGCATCTGACTCTTGATTTCAGCTCAGGTCATGATCTCACTGTCATGATCTCATGGTCATGAGATTGAGGTCCTTGTCGGGCTCTGCACTGGGGACAGAGCCTACTGAAGATTCTCTCTCTCTCTCTCTCTCTCTCTCTATCTCTCTTAAATAAATAAATAAATGTTAAAAAGTGTAACATCTGCAACAAACTTACAAATAGTTCAACAAATGAGTAATGGGATACAGGCTATCATGATACTTTTCTTTCACCCTCTCTGTACATTTGAAAACTATTTCAAAGTAAAATATTGGGGAGGGGAGACTAAGGCAAAGGAAAAGTAGTGCCTTCAATAGAAAAACATTAGCTTTCTGTAGCCACAGGTTCATTTTCACCTTATCTCAACTCTCCTAGAGAAAACACTTAGCATCTTGATGATTGATATAAAACATTACCATTGGCTTTGTCATTTATGTTGCTGTGGGCTTTTTTTTTTTTTCTGTAGATATCTTTCTAAAGTCCATTTTTACAGACTTATGTTTCAACTTCACAATCTAAGAACCACTGAATAGATCAAGGAGTAATTCTAAAATGAGGCTCCTTGCCCTGGCTCATTTCAGATGCCAGGTAGGTTCTTCAAGAATGTCCCTCAGGATAAGACTCTCTCCTTGACACAGCTTTCTTGGTAACGCCTTTAATACTTTAATTCTAAACCTGGTATTAGTCAGCCGTGCTGCATCTCCAAGACTCTCTGAACCTTGTATTTTCATGTACAAGGTGACAACCATGTTGGCTTCCCGGCTCCCTCACGTGACTGCCATTGATCAAATGAGAGCTGCATGAGACTATGATCTGAAATCTGCCACACACACACACACACACACACACACACATACACACACACACACTGAATGCTTATTTAATTAGATACCACAATAATAGCAAACAGAATTTTTCACTTTACATTGTCACATTTCTGATACCACATTCAACTTATTAAGCTTTATTTTTAAAGTTTTCTGGTATCTTAAATATATCTATGTGAGGTATTCATAATTTGTAATGTTTCTTTCTTTTCTTTCATGATAATGTTGAATATTTTCTTGCCTCGTTCCTATTCCTAGAGTTTTCTCACAATATCCTCCAGAAATGAGCGTAATTGTTTGTGTGTCCACTTTTGACTTAAGAAAGCATGGGAGGGTTTTCACGCCCTCAGGATCCCGGACCACCGCAGCAGTGAGTCTGGGTCCTGAGAGCCACTGGTTCCATCTTTTTGCTGCGGACTGGGGCTGTTTGCATTTGATATGTCTGTACAAATCAGCAAGTGGGCTTGTAACTTTTCCAAGATCACTTGTGATTTCGTCAAGGACAGGGTGGGGACATACCATGAGATTCCTTTTGCAGCAGCTGGATTGGATCTCTGGGGGCCCTTTCCTGCTGTGCAGAGTTGTGTAATAGCCTCTCTTCAGCCCCACACCCAGACCCCAGCTGGGCAAGGGGAAGAATAGGAAGAGGGTGGGGGGCATGGAATCCTGGCCAAGAGGGTTTCAAGTAACAGAACCAAGTGGACCAACCACTGTACTAGAGAAAAGAAATATTCTGGACTGCCTTTAACATGACTGAATAGTATACATCATTTTAAAAAAAACATTTCTGTGAACACTCTGTTGGATTAATCTTGGTTTGGATGTGATGATATTTCACCCCTTCCTCATATTTCCAAACTGATTTATTTTGAAAACATGTTTGCCATTATACAAACAAGGCATTTATATATATAAACTTTTGTTTATTTGTGTATAAGTGGAGTGTCTCACCCATCGTAGGTGTTCATAAATGTTTCTTGATGATGATGATGATGATAACTAATTTTGATAACTAATTTTTCCTCATTGCTGATTAATTTCAGTGTGCACCATGTTCTTTTCATGCCTCTCCCTCATTCCAAACCCTGCATCAAACAATCATTTGAATGTGACTTAATCTTCAAAGATGAAAATGCCCTGTTTATAACAATCTGTACTTTTCCTAATATGAATCTCCAATTCCAATCAGCCTGTTTTATAAAGATTTACAATACTAGCATTTGATGAAGCTAAACGCATTTGTAGCATTGAGTACTTACATTTGGCCACATGCAATTGCATTTAAATTATAGACTTTACTTGATGGTCTCAGAATTCCAAAGTAGGAACCAGATTATCTATTAAACTAACAGATGATGGGTAGGAAAATTATTATATGCCTTAGAGCTCCAAGCCAGAGAATATTAATGATCTCTTATATCTCAAACAAATCTTGTTTGTCTTTGCCATTTGTTCAACAGCTGTTTTGATGATCATGAACAGTCTCAATTGCATATCATTTAATTATTTTAATAACTAAATGAGACTTAATCATTGTAATTCCGTAACATGTTAACACAAATTTTTTAGTTAAAAAATTTTCCTGCAAAATAGTGTCTCTACTTTTTGGTCTATTTTTCATATTAAAAATTGGTTTGCAAAGTAATTCTAACTCCATTTTAGTGTCTAGGGTAAATATTCTCTCTTCCTCCTCAGACCCAGGGAACTTTTCTTCCACCCCACTCACCTAGCAGAGAAGGATGTAAGTTCTGTATGCATTAGATGAATTAGTTCAACTATAAGTTTTCCCAGGAATATTTGAATGGATGCTTGGCAACAATAGGGTCCCTAGTATTTCTTAGGACCTACTGTCCACATTGTGAAGAAAATTGTGTTTTAGTTAGTATTTACATTCAGCTCTACTAGACTAACACTGTCCAAGTCAGAGTGGTCCCATCTTCTAATTTATGGTCAACATTGCTCCTAATCAGATGTGACTCTTTTCGCCTGAGCCCCGGCACATCATTAGTATTTTTCTCATTCTTGCCCTCCAGTTAGTATGACCGAGTGAGGGTCACATGCAAGACAAAATTTATTTTTTCTCTTCATTGGGAGAGTAAGGGCTAGTAAGAATGGTTGCCCTAAATTTCTGTTATCTGGCTAAGAAAAGGTAAGATGGTACCTAAAGAGATTTAGTAATTTTACTGAATAGCCCACTAAGTTTTGGAAGAAAAGATAACTGAAGAATAGCAAAAGGTAAGGTGAATCCCCATTCCTCAATGTAAATGGCAGCAATTTGTTTATTGGACTAGCTTGGCATTTACTATAGCCCCTGGGGTCTGTCTGTGACTCAAGAGAGGCCAAACAATTAAAGTAAAGTAAAACTGTGAGTATTTGGATCCTAACCCATTAAAATCGTCAATTAACTGTAATTTCTCAGTTTTTGCTTCAAGAAGAAATGGGAGTCATTAGAAAAACAATTGATGTCTGGAATTTGGTAACAAAGCCAATGATAATCAAAAATTGTACTTTGGGGCTATATCATTTTTCCTCCAAACATTTACCCTATATCCACAGTTCTCAACTGTATCTACCTTTCGGTTCTCTAAGCTTTTCTCTCCTGTATGTCACACTAGATGGACCTTGCTAAGCATCATTTTATCCTCTTATCCTGTACTTAAAAACTTACATGAACCTAGTTGATGAAACCCAACCCCCTTAGCCTGAACTTCATGGCCCTCCACAGTCCAATCTGGACATACTTTTCTGTATCTCCTCTTGTAACTGTTCCACCTGACCCCTACTGTCTCTTTGATCCATACACCATCTTGCAGATGCCACTTGCATTTTTCTACCTAAATGCTTTCCCTCACCTGTTCACCAAAACCTGGAAGACCTTCCCACTTTTTTCTTTTTAAATGCTATTCATCATTCAAATGCAAATCAAGTCCCACCTTGACCACAGATCCCTTTTAGGACATCACAGTCTCAAAGATCCTTCTCATAGCATCCATAGTATCCAGTATGTTTTTGTTCATCCCCAGTCTTTTCATGGGAGATGACAAGATTTAGTAGTTAGAGACCTACGCATAAAAATCCATGTGCATTGCAACAAGAACTTGTATCTCAAAGAAAAATTCTGAATTCCTTATTCTTTCAGAACTAAGTCTGTTGTTCCCCTAGAAAGAGCCTTAGTACTGGGATTATATTTAATACTAATCTATACAGAACCCAATTTACTGACTAGGACCACAAATAATACACATGTATAATGCTCTAATTGCTGTAATCATGCCATTTTTAACGTTTTGTAATGGTACAGGACTGAGCAAGTAAATAGAGTTTGAGCCACCATGATATTCTCTAGTTTAATACTCTTGTGTCTGCTCCACCCTGTTGCCTGAGAACTTATCATACACCCATGTTTTCAGTCACCACATATTTCCTTGCAAGAATATCACATAACAAGAATAAGCTGAATACATGCTTATCTGTTAGGAGTTTTTTTGGTAGCAAAAATATTCAATGTAACTCAAGCAAAAGGGAATTTGTTGGAAGGATAGGAAGTAGGGCACATACCTTGAGAGAAAACCACAAAAGCACGCTCAACAAGGGCAAAAATCAGGGAAACACTGAGAGTCTTTCTACATGGCAAAAACTATTGCTAATCTTTGCTGGGCACCACCACTAGGTTGAGATAGTTTCAACATTTTTTTTTTGTCTTTGTTTCACTCCTTCCTCCAAATCCCAAGGGAAAGAATATAACTGGATCAACATAGGTCACATGCTTGTCCCTAAATATTCTGTTTGACAGTGTTACTAAGACAGCACTCAATGGCAGAGAAATCATTCTCCAAAATCAAATATGGATACTCTTATCAGAGTAAGAAACAATGAATGCTGGGCAGGAAACCATCAAACAATCATCACAACTTGGAAAAATTTTCTAACTGAAGGAGCTGACAAGCTACTAGAATACATTGGCCAAAAGAAAGACCCAATAGTTCTTTTGGATATTTTAATACATGCATTTTTTAATTTGCCGGGATAGTAACTTTTCTTTGGGAAGGGATAATGACCAGCTGACCTGTAGAGTGCCTTTTTCTGACCCTGTTTCTGAGCTCTTTGAAGCCTTTTCTAGCTATCTGTGCTTGCGTGTAACCCAGCTAAACTTCCAGTTGCCTGTTCTTTCTCTGTATCAGGCTGGACTTACCATTCCCCTTCCATTAACCTTTTAGTTCATCTCCTTCTTGTGTCTGTCATCAGCTGCAAGAGATGCTGATTATGTTGGGAGCCTCTGGAAAAGGGGATGAGACAGAGAAGCACCAGAAGATAAGGAGACCAACAAGAAAAAGATTAAAAACCTCTCAGCACTGAGTACAGTTGGGGCAGAGTACTGCTGCAAACCTTCGCAGTTGTTGGCTTTGGACGGGGGAGGATGAATCAGTTTAGATAACTCAGGAATGGGCTTGAACCTTTGCCCAGACCTCAGAATGAACCACTGAAAAAACCTCTGAGTTTTCCCAAATTAAGACATTGAGAAAAACATTGAAAGTGAGTTTTCCTTTCTCGCCCATCCCCGAATCCCTAGGGAACAGTTGGGACCACAAGGCAATTTATTAATAATAATGGATTGGATTTTCAGTACAAATTCCCTTCTGGCCATTTTGATGTGTCAGAAATGCTTTATAAATGTTAAGTACTATAATTAATCTTTTGAAAAGGGGAGGTAGAAGAGATTTGCCAGCTGTAGATTTCAGTGATTTCATTTGCTGTTACTTTCAGTTTTAAGATATTTCCCCAGAAAAATCAGTCAGTCATCATATATTTATTGGGTGCCCATTATTTGCAAGCACCGCAATTGGCTCCTGGAGTCTCAGGGTGAGGCATATAGACCAGAGTGCTCTTCTCCTAGAGCTTCTGGAGAATTTAATCACAAGCCTGATTTGTTGTATAAATGTACCTAGATTCATTTGCTCAAACATGTAGCCACTAGGTAGGTATATATAAGACAGAGCCTTTTCCTCCTTCACATTTTTGGTTCAGGCAGGGTAGTGCAGTGGGGAGATTATAAAATCTGAATAGTCACTTTTTTCATTTACCTCATGTATGGGCCAATTCTCCTTTTTCTTCAGCACCAAGAACCATTGTTATTATTACCACTCTTAGAATTAGTGCGAGTTGCAGGGATGACCCTTTCACGTTTCGCCGCCATTTGACTTGAGAACCAGCACACTGAATATATCCATCTTGACCTGCCTTCATAGAGCTAAAATAGTTTTGAATGATATCTGAAGGAGCTTGACAAATTTCCAAACCCCAGATGATGGCCTTTGGCAGGCAGCGCTTACACCTCTCATTTTCTAGTCCAAATGTTGGATGCAAACAACTATCTGTTGTTCGGATTAAATCCAACTACTCACATTCTTCCGGACTCTGCTCAGACACTGTTCCTATCACCACCTCTCTCATCTCATTCAAAAGGGGAAACATCTCTATAAACTGCTACCAAATGTGAGGAAGCTTGCATGCCTAGCTTAAGAAGCTATTTTCTGTTATCTTATTTATATTCTTGGGAAATTATGACTTATGGCAATAGAGGGATTTTTTAGATGTGACTGAATCAA
The DNA here is from genome assembly GCF_008692635.1 of Crocuta crocuta. Lineage (NCBI taxonomy): Eukaryota > Metazoa > Chordata > Mammalia > Carnivora > Hyaenidae > Crocuta > Crocuta crocuta. Next base: position 4,956,471 of record NW_027527436.1, on the reverse strand, counting down.
CCTCTGACTCTGTGTAGGATTATAGGTAGGTGTTCCCAGAAAGTTTCTTGTTGTTGTTTATAAAAACCCCTGCAAGTTGCTAAAACTGTATCATAGTTGCTATTGCATGCTCCTTATTCAGCTCTTATCTTCAGTGTTTGAAAGGCTGCCCAAAATGCTAAAGACAAAGCCACCATTTGATGTGATTCCATTGCCTAGGGTTTATTTAAGAAATATTGATTGAAGTCTATAGCAATTTAAGTCTCTAATTTACTGAACGCCTTCTGTGTTTCACTCACTGAGCTATGGCTGATGATAGAGAGAGAGGATCTTCTTTTCTCTCTTAGAACTTAGAGTCTAGTGGAAAATATAAGGAAATATAAACAAACACATTATAATACAATATCAGTGCATTATAATACAATATCAATATGCATGATAGAACAGATAGTGGTGGTATAGAAGGATGATTAATTTATCCCACTCAGGGAAAAACGTAAGGGAAATTTCTCAAAAGAGATGAATTTTATAAGCTGGTGTATTAATTTTCTGATGCTGCCTAACAAATTGCCCCAGACTTAGTGGCTTAAAACAATACGTATTTATTAGCTCAAGGTTCTCTAGGTCAGAAGTCCAGGAATGGTCCAAACCTCTGTCAGAGGTTCACAGGCTAAAGTCAAGGTGTTGGCCAGGGCAGAAACTTTATCTGAGGCTTTATTGGCAGAATTCAGTTCCTGGTGATTGGAAGGCTGAGGCCCTCAGCTACTAGAGGTGCCTGCTGCTCCTTGCCACGTGGCCCTCTCCACAGCCTGGTGGTTTGCTTCATTAAAGCCAACGGCAGATTATTTGCTACTCCATTTTACATCTCTGACATTTAGACCCTTTGTTAAAAGCCTTGCCTGATTATATGAGGCTCACCTACAAAAATTTCTACTCCCATTAATTTTCTATTAACAATCAGTTGATTAAAGGCCTTCATTGCATCTATAAAGCTCCTTCATCTTAGTGACAACCTATTCAAAATACAGGAATGTTTCATCATCATCACAGCTCCCACCACATTTAAGGATAACGAGTTATATAAAGGTGTGATTCTGTAGAATCATCTTGGAATTCTACTTACTACAAGTAGGTTTTGATAGACAGATAAGACTTTTTCAGATGGAAATGGGAGGATGAAATCTTACATGGGATGAAACCACAAAGCTATGTGAACATCATGATTCTTTACTTGTATTCCTACAGGAGTTTCCTATATTTAACTCACCAGTTTCCATTTTTTCCCTCCTTCTCCACAACTTTCTCCATTAACCCTGGTCATCACTTTATTCTGTTGTCTATTCTCTTAGCAAAGCTATTTTTCTTAAGCTTGGATCTGCTTATATGACTGTCTACTTACAACTCTTTGATGATTCCACCTGATCTCCAAACTTCCAAGCATGGCCCTCATGATCTGGCCTTTTAACCTTGAGTTCAGCTTTATTTCTGTTATGGTTGTTTTTATGTGTCAACTTGGGTGGATTATAGTGGTCAAATATTATTTGGTCAAATATTATTCTGAATGTTTTTATGAGTGATTTTTTTTAGTAAGGCTTACATTTTTTTTTAGTCTGTTTATTTATTTTTGAGAGAGAGTGTGCAAATAGGGGAGGAGCAGAGAGAGAGGGAGAGAGAGAGAATCCCAAGCAAGCTCCATATTGTCATCATGGAGCCCAATGTGGGGCTTGAATTCATGAAACATGAGATCATGACCTGAGCTGAAACCAAAAGTTGGACGCTTAACCAACTGAGCCACCCAGATGCCCCAGAAATTTAGGATTTTTTAAAAAACATACTTTTATTGAAGTATGGTTGACATACAAAAGACTGTGCTTGTTTAATGAATAGAGGCTAATAAGTTTGGAGGTAACTATACATGCATGAAACCATCACAATATATGCCATAAACATATCCATCACCTCCAAAAGTTCCCTCCTGCCCTCTTTATTTATTTATTATTATTATTATTATTATTATTATTGTGATAAGAATACAAAACATAAGATATATGCTCAGCAAAGTTTCAAGCATACAATACAGAATTGCTAACAATAGGCATTATATTACACAGATCTTTGGGACTTATTCATCTTATACAACTAAAATTTAGTATCCTTCAACTAATAATTCACCGTTTCCTTTTCTGCCAGCTCCTGGCAACCACCATTATACTCTTTTCTTCTATGAGTTTGACTATTTTAGATTCCCCATATAAGTAGTAATATGTAATTTTTGTCCTTCTGTTTTTGGTTTGTCTCATTAAGTAAAATTTACATTTAAACTGGTGATCTTTGAGTAAAGCAGATTGCCCTCCATCATATACGTGAGCCTGATCCAATCAGTTGAAGGTCTCACTAGCACGAAAGACTGACATCTCCCCAAGCAAATGGGAATTTTGCCAGCAGGCTTAATTTACACTTTAACTACATTGGCTCAGCTCTTTCCTAGCTCTTTCCTTTGGGTTTGAGATGCAGCAGTTGCTCTTCTTTGAGTCAACAGCCTTTGGCTTCAAACTGCAGCATCAGCTTTGCTCTGGGTCTCTAGCTTGCCAGCCTACCCTGCAGAATTTGGACGGGGGAAGTTCCTTAAGTCTCTTCATGTATACTGGCTCTGTTTTCCTGGAGAATTCTGACTAATGCAATCTCCTACTCATCCAGCAATCTGAGCCCTGAAACACCTTGCTTTCTTTGGCCTCATTACCTGGGTGCATATTTCTTCCTCTGTCTGGATGTTCTTTCCTCTTGTCTCCTTCCTTTTCCTTCATCTACTTATGTCACAATGTGAGGAAAATTTCTCTATATAGGGAGATTATCTGTCACACTGTGTCATAGCCATCTGTTTAAACTACAGCTGTAAACTCCTTATGGACAATTATCAACCACTACTATTCTTAATGTTCATGACCTTATTATATTTTTAATAAATATCAGATGTTTAATAGATATTTAATAAATGCATAGATGGATGAATTGATGGAAAGAATTTTCAGGGAATTCTAATTAATCCAGAAGGAATGAGTACAATGTATGTGGAAGGGTGAGTATGTGGGATAAATCTGGAAAAGGAGGCAGGCATCAGTTGAGAATGAGAAATATTGCCTTCCTGGAAATTGAGACATGGAATCATTGTAAGGTGTTGAGCAAGGGAGATATAAATGATCTCATTTGCATTCAGATTTCTTTGGCTACAGATTGGATGGCACATGAGAGGGAAGCACAGTAAAACAAGAGAGATTATTGGAATAGTCAAGGAGAAAAATAATGTGGACAGGAAATCAAAGGGTGGCAATGAGAAAAACAGAAGGGAATCATGTGAGAAAGACTTAGGAAGATTGTGTGTCATACTAGATGATGTGGAAAAAGAGAGAGAAGTCAAAAATAACTTCAAGGTTTTGACTTGAAAACTAGATATGATCAGTGTCACTAAGAGACAGAACACAGGAGGAAAATCATATTTGAAAAGAAAGATAATGAGTTTGGATCAGTAATGTTGCCTGAGGCACTTAAATATTATATTATGGTGGCTGTTAGCATCCATTTCCACCCCTTCTAGTTGGTCTTCCTATAGATATGTTTGAAGCTACAAAACTAGAACTAACATTGCCCATATGCATTTGCATCGAGAAGGTTAGTTGCAGATTTGGTTCCACCAGTGTGTTGCTGTGACAAAATTTGGCATGCGGAAGTGAAGCCAATGGCATGTTCTTGTCGCTGTGGTTGATTTCTTCCGGCAAGTGCAATCATGGAGATATGGGTGTTTTCTGCAGCAGTTTCAAGTGTCCAGGCCTTAGCTTCATGTCTTTCAAGAGGCCATTGATGTGATGATCAATGGTCAGTGTTGCAGTGTCCAGTCACCAGTTTTATGGTTATTAAGAACTAGTTGTGGGAATGATAGTGGCAACTTCTGACGTTCTATAATGCTAAGGAATCTTCAACTTGATGGTCAGTTTCAATGCTACATGGTTATTATTTATTAAGTCTGTTTTATTTCTTTTAAATAAAGAAGTTAGATTGTTTGCCAACTACTAAGGCAAAATATAAGCATATCTACGAGTTTTGACTAATCTTTCTTCTTCTATCAGTTTGAGCTTTTAGAAAAGATGGGGAAATGCCATCCAGCTTTTCTCCTGCAAAAATTCCGGAGGCAAGGAAGTAATAAGGGCCCAGGTATCAGCTGGAAGGTGGAGACAAGGAAGACAATTAAGTCAATAAAATATAATAGTTCATAAAGCTATTACAGAAGTAGGTGGTTGGTAGAACATGTGACAGAACCCATCTACTGATTTTAAATGTAATGGTATTTCTATTACATGACTCTTTTTAGCAAAGTGTTTTTTTTTTAAGATATTACAAAAGTAAACCTCTGTCACTTTCCTTCTGAATTTCTAATCAATGGAATACAAGACAAAGATGTTTTACTCTTTGGGGAAATCTGTCCTTGAGAGAGCCAGATTCTGTCTAAAGCACCATCAAGACTGTCAGATGTTTTGATGTAGGGTTTAGAAAATAGATTTCCTCAAATTCACCTCACTAAATGTGTTCACATTAACACACTGCTTCTGCTTGTTGACAGCTGGGGTTCCTATTGCCAAGATCTCTGCAAATGGCCTGGATCTTTGGCTAAAGGATCAGTTCAAACTGGAAGGTCCCAGGCTGTTTACAAAGATGGATGTGATTGGATAACTTTGAGTCATATTGGGCAGTTGTGGGTTCAGCCTAAGAGTGAGGAGATTGTTCGTTTCACATGCGGAAAGATCAGGTGTCTGCCCCTCAGTTGTCAGTGCTTTCTTGTTTAACCTGTCCAGGTATAATAACCTGTCTTCTGTCCCATTGGTGATACATGGAGACTGTCCTGGGAGAAGAAACTCCACATGGGAAGGAAAAGGGGTAGGCTGCAGAGCCACAGACACTGAGAAGTTCTCGACTTCATAGAACGTACTGACACTTTGAACAGGGGCTAAATAAATGCAAATTTTATTTTGTGAAACTAAGCAAAACCATGTTGCCTTTTCCATGTTACAAACTGAGAAGTCAATACAATTGCAATAAGAAAATAAATAGCTCCATGACCAAACTTCTTTCTTTGGTACCATGCTAATAATCAGATAGAGGTTTCCAATATAGGTGTTATGGGAAACACCTGTGGACATCATTGGATCCTACTATTAATATTAACTCTGGCATACTGTAAAAAAAAAATCCCTTGGTTTCTTCTTCTTCTTCTTCTTCCTTTTTTTTTTTTTTTTTTTTTTTTGCGCTCAGTGGTTGGGAGGCATACCATATATCTACCTTAGGCAACAGCTCACTGATTAACTGAAAAGCATCAAACCTGGTCATGCTCCATATATGGTTGCCAAAACAATGTTAACTCTACTCCAGTATAAGCCCCTTTCTGCAGTACATCCAATAGACATTTCAAGATGATAGAAAAAGAACTTACTATCTTCCCCTGCAAACTTGTCTGTCTTCCTCTTAAAAAACAAGTAAAAATGTTTGTAAAAAAAAAAAAGTAAAATGGCCCTTGTTTGTCATTCATTCCCCCACACTCACCCCCTTTCATTTACCAGCTGCCAAATCAATGCAACCTCCTTAGTCCCTCTAACTGGGCATGTTTTCTTCATGCCCTCACAGTGTAGTTTACGTGCTCATCATTCCTCACCTTAATTTTGCAAGCAGCCTCTAACTGGTCTCATTTTAACCTCATCCTCTTCTAATTCATTCTTTAAGTACTATCAGAGGAAGATTTTTACAACAAATCTGTGAATTCTTCCCTTCAAATAGTTCCATGAATTCTCATTATCCTGTTAATAATAAAGTCTTAACGTTCCAGCTTGACATTGGTACATCCTTGCCTTCCTCTGTAGCTTCATTTATCACTATTCCCCGGCTCATTCCCAATATAGCCCTTCTCTCTCTCTCTTTCTCTCTCTCTCTCTCTCTTTCTTTCTCTCATCCTTTTGTTCTTGAGACACAGTCAACCTATCATCACTGGGAAAATCTTCCATGATCCACCAAAGCTAAATTAAGAAACCTGCTTATGTGTTTCCAAAGCACTGTTTATGATAACATTTAAAAAACACTCTTGGCAATCTATATTTGCCAATTTTCTCCGCAATGTTGTAAGTTACTTGAAGGCAGAGAGAAGGTCTTACGTGTATAATTATTTCCAAAGCAGAATAGTGAGCTTGGCATGAGGTATGTACTCAATTTCATGTTAGTTCAACAAACAAATGCACCTGAGGTCAGTAGCCTGTGGCCAGACACTGGACAAACAGACACTCAACAGAATAAGATGTGATAGAGATATTGCCCATTTTTTGGTGACAGATAATTAATATAACTTTTAAAAATTTCTTTTTTGTGCTCAAGAAGCAGAGAATTGAACTAATACATTGTTCTCAAAGTGTAGTCTATAGATTCCCAAGAATTCCTGAGATTTTGTTAGGAGAGCTGAAAGTTCAATTTTTTTTTCATAATGATACAGAGACAGAGATTATCAAAGTTCTCAATTCATGACACTCTTAGTGTCTCAATATTTTTTCCACAGCAATTTTAGGCCCAAAGGAAATATTTAGCATTCTGTTCATAACGCAGTTAGGTTGATGGGGGTGGGGGTGAAGGGNTTAGGTTGAAAGAACTTAATAAATATTTGTGTCCCAACACCTGTAAACTGTTTGAAAAAATAATGCAAATAAGTGATATATTTTTATTTCATTCTTAAACAGCCCCAGTTACTTATTAGTAGGATGTGTGTACCTGTTAGGCACAACTTTCCAAACCTTGGAATCAGATGGAATACTATTAACCTCATTCACTCTTCCACATTAAATTTTTAATCACAGGAAACATGAAGAATCAACTTCCAAAAATATATTATCATTAAAAAGAATATAATGGAAACTACTTTGAAACTGAACTACTTGAGCTAGTACTTGCACAATATGCAATAGATGTTGAGTATTTCTGGGCTTCCCTTGAAATTGTAAAATATCTGTCAGCATCTCTGTGAGTATACTATACATTGCAAGAGAACTTTGTGCAGTTTGGGAACCACTGTATGAAGGTGCTATTTCTCTTTTTCACTGGGTAGAAATTTGCATTGCTGGTATAAAAGCAGTGGTGGCACTTTAGCAGAAATCAAGGTCCTAGGAAGAAATCACATTAGTTATCACATTCTTCATGCCATAAACTAGTTTTAAAAAGTCCAATTTCACTTTACAATATCCTTAATGAAGCAATAAAAATTATTCTGTTAAATTTCAACTATTAAATACATGTCTTTTTAATATTCTGTGGGAAAATATGGAAAGTATGCATTAAGCAGTTTTGCAGCACTCTGAAGTAAGATGATTGTCTTTAGGAAAAGCATATGCAATTTTTGAGTGGAACTAGTCACTTTTTTAATGGAGCACCATTTTTACTTACAAATATGACTCACAAATTATGGTCATTTAGGCTTAAGTAAGTGGAAAATCAAAAAATTAACAACAGAACTCCCCTATGGCCCAGCAATAGCACTGCTAGGAATTTACCCAAGAGATACAGGAGTGCTGATGCATAGGGGCACATGTAGCTCAATATTCATAGCAGTACTTTCAACAATAGCCAAATCATGGAAAGAGCCTAAGTGTCCATCAACGGACGAATGGATCAAGAAGATATGGTTTATCTATACAATGGAATACTACATGGCAATGAGAAAGACTGAAATCTGGCCATGTGTAGCAACATGGATGGAACTCGAGGGTGTTGTGCTAAGTGAAATAAGCCAGGCAGAGAAGAACAGATGCCATATGTTTTCACTCATATGTGGAACAGAAGAAACCTAACAGAGTACTATGGGGGAGGGGAAGGGGTGAAAAGTAGTTAAGGAGAGGGAAGGAGGCAAACCATAAGAGACTCTTAAATACTGAGAACAAACTGAGGGTTGATGGGGGTGGAGGAGAGGGGAATGGGGGTGATGGGCATGGAGGAGGGCACTTGTTGGAATGATCACTGGGTGTTATATGGAAACCAATTTGACAATAAACTATAAACAGATAAAAATTTAAAAAGTAAAGTAGAAATGTGTGGCTCCTAAAAAAAAAGTATGGAAAAAATTTTTTGAACAAAGTGAATCTGTCACTTCAAGAATAACAATTGACAATATTTGTTGCCAATGATAAAGTTTGAGACTTTAAAGTTTGAGTGAAAATTAGAATTTGAAAGACCTATTTCCATCACTATAAACTTGACCATTTCCCATTACTTAAAAGATTTTTCTGACGAGATTAGTGTTTTGATAAATGTGATGGTTTTGATATTACATAATAATTTGTGTCAACATTTGGAAATTCTGTGTAATTCAGTGAACCAATTTGGAATATTTTCCAAAAGCCAGTACATAATATTACAAAATCAAGCATGAATAAAAGATCCATTCAAAGTTTAAGATAAAACAAGAATACTTAGGACAATAGAAACAAATAACAAGATGATAGATGAAAACTTAAGCTACCAATAATTATATCAAATGTAAATGGTCTAAATACACTCATTAAAAGGCAGAGATTTTCATTACTTGAATATTTATTGGTATTTATCTAATTTTTGCCATTGATGAGTATAAATCAACAGGTTATTATTTTTAATTTGCATTTTCTAATTAGTACTAAGATTGAACCTCCTTTCATACACTTGCCAGATGTTGTCTTAGATTAGATTCTTGAAAAAGAGATTCTGATATAGAAAGTTGCATGTAACACTTTTTGGGGGGAGTTCTCTTGATAAACATACCTGTAAGAAAATGAATAAGGCAAGACTGGACACAAGGAGAAGTTAATAATTCTCAGTGTACTTGCAGTTGGGGGAGTTCTGGAGCTAAGATAGCAGTGCACTATTGTTCTAAATGAAATGAAGTAGGACAGGCCTTTATATTTCCAGACTAGCCTGTTATTGGCTGCTGAATACTAACCACTTTGACAGGGCATGACCTTCAGCAGGGCAGTTTCCCACAGGTGAGGGCAACTTCCAAAACAACAACAACAACAACAACAAAACAATCATCTGTGAACCATCACAAATAATATTTGCACCTGCTAAGGGAGGAATATGTTGATCTCATAGTTTAGGCACTGCTTTAATTTATTTATCAGTTTCTGTACTAGCACATACTGTGGAAAATGAGACAATTCTATAAAAGTATTAATCCCCTGGTGCCATTCTCTCTACTTTAGGTAATCAATTTTAGCTCTTTTTGCTGATTATCATTATATTTACATATATTTATCAAAATCAGTTTTCACAAATTTTTTTATGTTGGGCTTGTCATCAGACCCTACTCTACTGTGGTCATTCTCAGAATAGCTCTTGGGAGCTAACAAGTCCCCTAGGAGGTAACCAGTCAGGGCTCCAGCCTNTAGCTCTTTTTGCTGATTATCATTATATTTACATATATTTATCAAAATCAGTTTTCACAAATTTTTTTATGTTGGGCTTGTCATCAGACCCTACTCTACTGTGGTCATTCTCAGAATAGCTCTTGGCAGCTAACAAGTCCCCTAGGAGGTAACCAATCAGGGCTTCAGCCATTCTGGGCTGACAAAAAATCAATATTTTGAAATTCACCTGTAATCTTTTCTTTGTATTTGCTCTGGGGTTTTTTTGTTTGTTTGTTTGTTTTGTTTTGTTTTTATTTTTATTTTTTAGAGGAGAGATCACCCCAGTTTTATCTTCCAACTCTTTTACTGAACTTCTGAATTTTCTTTTTTTTTTGAATTTTTAAAAAATATTTTTAATTATTTCTGAGAAAAAGAGACAGTGTGAACAGGGGAGGATCAGACAGAGAGGGAGACACAGAATCTGAAACAGGCTCCAGGCTCTGAGCTAGCTGTCAGCAGAGAGCCCAATGTGGGGCTTGAACCCAGGAACCATGAGATCATGACCTGAGCTGAAGTCAAAGGCTTAAATGACTGAACCACCCAGGTGCCCCGAACTTTTGAATTTTCTTGCTAGTGATTTTATTTTATTTTGTTTTTATTTATTTTTGGAGAGAGAACAAGTGAGAGAGAGGCAGAGAGAGGAGATAGAGGATCTGAATGGGCTGTGCTCTGACAGACTGACATAAGCAAGCCTGATGTGGGGCTCAAACTCACCAACCACAAACAAGATCATGACCTGAGCCAAAGTCAGATGTTTAACTGACTGAACCACCCAGGTGCCCCTCTTGCTAATGCTTTTAATTTCTATGTGCTCTTTTTGTTTCGTTTCTGTGTTGTATTCTATTTGTATTATAGTATCCTAATGTGTGTGTGTGTGTGTGTGTGTGTGTGTGTTCATTTATTTATTTTGAGAGAGAGAGTGCAAGTGGAGGAGGGGCAAAGAGAGAGGGAGAGAATCACAGTTAGTCTCCATGCTGTCAGTGCAGAGCCCAGTGTGGGGCTTGAACTCACAAACTGTAAGATCATGACATGAGCCAAAATCAAGAGTCTTTCACTTAACCAACTGAGCCACCCAGGTACCCAATAGTATCCTAATGTGTTATGAAAGAAAACATCTTTTCTCTAACAATATGACAGTTTATATAAAGCTTTCTCCTCCTTTAATGGGCCTACATTGTACCAAGTTGCTGTTTTATGTTAGCATTTTTTAATCTCTATTTTTTATTTTAGAAATTTTCAAATATCTGTTGGTCATTGATTTTTTGGTGTATTTTGAAATGTCCACTAAAAAGTTGATTGAAACATGGGTGGGCTTGGCAGTTGTAGACTTTATGCAGATTAAACTTTCTGTAGTCCTTTTACAGAATCTACAATTGAATGCCATTAGTGATTTCCTATTGAGTTAGTCAACTTCATCAGGAAAATTCTTTCAGTATTCTGCCTGCAAGGTATAATCCCAGCAACTGGTTTTGAGATCTGGGTGAACGTTTTAATTTCTCAACATTTTTAAAGTAGACTTTGAATTAGTCTCCATATTTTTAATGTGGTATACTAGCCCTCAACCAGCCTAATGTCTCTGAGTCCATTTTCTCTCTTCAGATCATCAGTCTCTCTTCCTATTTTTGCTTGATGGGAGGATGGTCCTTTTATGGAATAGAGTGATGGAGAATATTGGTGAATCTATCTGCTTGTAAACAGAACCCTACCTTCATACCTACTTTCAGAGGTGCCTAGTGTTAAGAATTTTTGTGCTTTCAGGGTTCTGTTTCATTGTTGCCTCTTGTACCTTCTTTTGGTTCTTGTAGATTTAGACCTTAAACAGGCATATGTATGCACATGAATGCACATGCACACACACACACATCACAACAAAACAACCTTTATTGTTAATTTCGTGGATACAGGAATACATTCAACATTTATTTTGAACAGAAATCCCCCAAAGTTTGTTACTCATTTTTAATTTTAATGCAATTTTATGTTTTGAGAACACTGCATATATGAAGCTGGAATTTGTTGAAGCTTTATCCCTGGTAAACACCTGGCCGATTTTGAGTGTGTACATTTAAGAGAATCTATATTTGGTGTTTGTTGTGTGCAGATTTCTTTCTCTTAATGAGCCTATTCAAATTTTCTATATCTGTACTCCTTTAATGATTATTTAAATCTTAAGTAGTTATATTTAAATTTTTTTAATGTTTATTCATTTTTTGAGAGACAGAGACAGAACACAAGTAGGGGAAGGGCAGAGAGAGAGACACACACACAGAATCTGAAGCAGACTCCAAACTCTGAGCTGGACCCAGAGCACAGAGCTGGACCCAGAGCTCGATCTTAGGAACTGTGAGATCATAACCTGAGCTGAGGTCAGATGCTTAACTGACTAAGCCACCCAGGTGCCCTGGAAGTGGTTATATTTAAATATGTAACTAAAATTATGTATTTGTTTTTTTTTTACTTTTCATGTAATTCTGCCAGGTGTTGCTTTATATATTTTGAGACTGCATTGTTTGGTGCATATATGGTCCCTGATTATTATAGCCCCAGTATATTTACTTGTATATAGTTCCTATTTGTCCTTTGTTATTTTTTAACCTTAACTTTTTTCCTGATATTAAAATTGCATCTGGCCTTCTTTTAATTTTTTCCCCTAATTATACTTTCTCATTTCTTTATTTCCAGTCTTTTTACATTGTGTTTTAAATGTATTTTTAGTAATGAAAATATTGTAATTCAATATTATAATAATGTAATTGCCAGATATTATAATCTATTTTTTGATGAGTTACTTTAATTTATTTACATATAGTAAAATAAACATCATATTATTTTTGCATTCTTATTTAGTAGTACTATTTATCACATATTTTATAGTCTATTTTCTTTCTTACTTGCTTTTCACTGAAAATACTTAATTTCTGGGGCACCTGGGTGGCTCCGTTGGTTAAATGTCTGACTTCACCTTGGGTCATGATCTCATTGTTCATGGGTTCAAACCCTGTGTTGGGCTTTGAGCTGAAAGCTTGGAGACTGGAGCCTACTTCTGATTCTGTGTCTCCCTCTCTCTCTCTCTGTCCGTCCTCTACTTGTGCTCTCTCTCTCTCAAAAATAAATAAATAAAAAATTTTAAAAGTGCTTTTTAAGAAAATACTTATTCCTTAATTTTGTCTGTAGGTTATATTTCAAATATTTTAATTCTCTTGGTTACTACAAATACATTAAAATAGTTATGATTATTTTCTTTTCCAATTTCCTAAACTTGTATATATTTAAATCTTCCCCCTAAAGAGGTACCTTAGCACAATATATCACATCCCTCAATTCCCTTCACTTAGAATTTTAGTTCTGAATTATCGTAACTAACATTAAATTTTACTAACTTTATTGATAATTTTGTGGTATTGATAATTTTTCTCGTGGTTTTTCTCTGGACTTTGTTTTTTTTTGTCAGACTACTTTCTCTAAAGTGTCCTCAAAGAAGATCTCTGTGCAAGGGACACACTGATTATATCTGTGTTTGAGAAGCTTGTTATTTCATGTCTGCATTTAAAGTAGATTTTTTTGTGTATACAGTTATAGTTTTGAATTATTTTTCCTAGGCGTTTTGAAATATAGTTTGTTATGGTCTTAACCTCAAAATGTAAGGAAAACCTGTAAATCAGTCCAAGTCTGGTGTCTGATCTGATTCTTGTTCTTATGTGAGCTTATTTTTATTCAGTAGGTTTTAATTTATTTTATTTTGTATTTTTTTCTCTAACTGTAACCCCTGGCAACCACTGATCTTTGTATTTACAGTCTCCAGAGTTTTGCCTTTTCCAGAATGTCAAATAGTTGGAATCATATAGTATGATCCTTTTCAAATTGGCTCTTTCACTTAGTAATATGCATTTAAAATTCCTCCATGTCTTTTTATAGCTTGAGGGCTTATTTCTTTTTAGCACTGAATAATATTCCATTGTCTGGATATACCATATTTTATTTATCCATTTACTTGTTGAAAAACATCTTAGTTCCTTCCAAGTTTTGGCAACTATTCAAATAGTTCTTTTTAATACTTTTTGCCCCAATTTCAAATTGTTGTATCTTTTGATATTTTTTGAGACTATTTATTATAATTGGTTTAAATTAGTTATCTGTCTAATACATTCATTGTACTCCTCCAGGAGATTGTTCACAGTATTACCTTTCTCTTAGAGCAGGTAACTCATAAAATTTCCTTTTACCAAGAGCTCTTACTTCTCTGGAAGCATCAACTACCCTGGTTAATTGGGTGCCCAACAAGAGAAACTAACCCCTAAGCCCTAATGTAACACTTCTTTGGAAACATTTAATGGGGGTGGGGAGATTTGCCTTAGAATGGAAAACATTGCTATTAAATCTAGGCTGAACCATTGCCTATTTGCCATCCTCCCAACTAGTAATCCCTGCCCCTCAATAAAACACCTTGTTCCTTCACCCTTAGCACGACTCTTACCTAAGAGTTCTTTTCCTTGATTGCAATAACTGAATTCATGTAATAAAGAGGGAGGGGGGATAAATGTCCTAGGCAATCTTCCTGTGGCCATTAGCTCCCCACCTCATGCACCTCTACATGCACTAGCATTCTGCCCTCCAACCTGAGCAGACCTGGTATGGAACTGCTCAGTTTTTGCTTGTTTGATGAGGGAATGGGCAGTGGTGAGTACAGAGAATAAAGGAGAGAATTTTTTTCCCTTTTCCATCCCTTTGTTGCACATAACCCTCATCATCTCTGAACCATGTTCTCTCCTACATCAAAATCCTTTCATCTTCTTTGTCGGAGGTTCTCCGTTGTGGTATTGTTTTCTCAGACTGATAACCTCACCTCTTTCTCACACCTTTGGCATGTTCGGGATTGGATTTGAGAAAAGGGAGAAACCTCTTGTCAGGAATGGAAAGTCTCACTGAACATAATACTGTTCAATGAGCAGTATCTTAGAAATATCAGAAATCACAGCTATAAGTCATAGTCATGAGAACTGAGAGTACTAAATCTTCACTTAAGGAAAATGAATCTTTTGATGTCGTATGTGACTGAAATGCCTTACAAATTAAATAATAACTATTAGCTGAATGAATGAATAAATGAACGAATGATGTGTTTGATTTTTGCATTGGCACATGTGTGGGTAATATTGTTGTGAGTGCTCGTATGCTTGTATCTTTAGGGAGTGTGTGACTATGAGAGGTGTTGAGAAAATCCCCCTAAGTATTGCTTTAAAAATATCATTCAGGGACGCCTGGGTGGCTCAGTTGGTTAAATGGCCAACTCCGGCTCAGGTCATGATCTCACAGTTCATGGATTCAAGCCCCGCATCAGGCTCTGTGCTGACAGCTCAGAGCCTGGAGCCTGCTTCGGATTCTGTGTTTCCCTTGCTCTCTGCTCCTCTCCCGCTCACATTCTGTCTGTCTCTCAAAAATAAATAAACATTAAAAAAATTTTTAAAAAATATATCATTCAGACTACAATACAGAGTCATTGGACTTTCAACATTATTTTCATGAACATAAAGAAGCAGAGTCATGGGAAACATTAAGAGGTTACATTCTGCTCATTTAGTGAACATGTATTACATTGCACACTAACCCTGTGGTAGGCACTAGGATAACAGATGTAAGATACAGTGAGTATATAGCTTAATATGAACATATAATCAGAATAAATGTGATCCATACAATAAAAAAAAATTAGGCACAGAATGCCATAGGAGCAAATGTTTTAAAGTCCCCAGCTGCTGTTACTAAAGCCATAAAGGGGCTGAAAACAGAGCCACAGAGCCATGTAAAGGCTCTGATTGTGTGGGGAACGGTGAGTCACACAATGTGGCCAAAGCACAGAGTACATGGAAGCCAGGACATGGGACAGAAGCTCCTCAGGAAGCTGGAGATGTAGCCTGGGGTCAGAGAACAAAGTTAGATGCCGTCATAAGCAATTCATACAGAACTTCTAGCCTACATTACAGGAAGCCTTAAAATTGTTATAACTTTTTGTTTAGATGCCAGATTATTCTAGTGCTTCCCTGAGGTCAATCTCTTTGAAAGCCAGTAAGGAACTTTGCAGCTGTCATCTTCTTGAAGCAATCAGAATCCTGAAGAGGTTACAATGGTGGCATGCTATGAACATATCTTGTGCAGTCGGAAGACCTGGGTTTTGAATTCTGGCTGATTGACCCATTCAATAAGTAAGCTATGTGACCTTGGTGACAAGTGGTTAAAGACCGTGCTTCATTTACTTAGGTAGTGATACTTTATCTCATGTGGAGACTATGTGGTTTAAATGAGATAGTCTGACATATGCTCAATAAATGTAAAAATTTGAAGACAGAACTCTTTGGTATTGTATTATAAAATGAAAGTTTCAAATCAAAAGATAGATTTCTTAATCAGCTAAATTATTTCTTTATTCTCTTGTACAGGTGATTCAGATCACATGTTTTTAGAAATGAGTTTGATACACTGTAGATGATCAGTAACCCCTCGTTGAATTAATGAATATATAAGTATTATTGTAAAATACCAAACTGTTCTGGACTAGAGGGTCAGTATGACATTGATGAGTTAAATAGCATAACTTACATGATACGGTGTTTAAATATAGTGGCCCCTTCTTTCAAAGCCCACAATATTTTCTTTTTCAGAGGACAGAATGTGAATGTCTTACTCCTTTTTGAACAATCGAGGGTTCAAGATAGCATTACAATTTAAATCCACGTCTTTCCACATTGAAGTGTATGCCCTTGCCAGTACTCTGTTATAGTGTTTCTTCCTTTTGAACATCTTAGGCCAAAGTGCCTTTTCACGGAAACTTATTAGAATTCTCTTCGTGGTTAGGGGATCCAGCAATGAAAGCTGTTTTCCTGGTTTTCTAAGTCTCTGGGAGAGGATTTACTCCGTGGACAAAATGCATGCAGCTGTCAGAGCCATACGCTCTGGAAGAAGCCAACAATTTTACAGTTCAGGACCAGATGTGGTCGAATGTGTCGACAAAAAGCAGGGTCACAAAGTCAAGTGCCAATTTTCCAGATCAATTTTTCAACTGTCTCTGCTGATTAGGGCAATGGAAGTATCCATACATTTCTTGGAGAAGGTATTGATCAGGGAACAGAAGCTAACATAATTCATCCCAGCTTAGAAAAATTGTCCACGAGGTATTCTGCTTGATTCATCTTTTTTCGTTTTTCCTGCATATTTGAAAACATTTTGGAGGGCAACTGTGGGAACCATCTTCCCCAGAACACTGGCAGATATTTCCCAATTCCATTAATAGAAGCTTGGTGCCAGGTCAAAATGCTTTGTTAAATGTTATCCTAGCTGGTGCCCTTATTTCTAGCCGTGTATTGGCACAGTGTTTAGAACCCAATTTTCTACAAATATGTTGAAAGGTAGGGAGTCATTATTCTTAGCCCCTGGTTGTTATCTGGGAAGAGTAGCTGCTGAGCGGTGCTTTCCTTCATGAAAGAATATAGGGAGGCAAGGTTTAGCTTTTTTCAGGGAGTTTTAGCAATGAGCTGCGGTTCTGGAAGCTTTCCCGTGTTCATTCTTTTCAAAATGAGGAATCCTGAAATTCAGCCTATAGTATAAAATTACTCAAATTCCAGTTTTCCTTCCAGAAAAATTGACAGAGCAGGATATATTTTGCATTACTAAATAGGCAAAAGCAATTGCTTCCTGCAAATCTTGAATGCACGTTGTTGTCTACGTACCACCTCTTAACCTCTTGTGGTTTCATCTCTACTGCATACACCTAGAGTGAATGGTACGAAAAAACTGGATTCACTAGACCTGGAAACACTGGATGAGACTTGAACTGGCTTTCAGGTGGAGGAATCAAGCACATTAAATGTGAATTCTTTCCACTTCTTTTGTGGAAGAAAATTTTCCCAGGGGAAAAAGGAATGTATAACTCATGGCCATTCTGAAGTTCTTGTTCTTATATGGATGCCAGTGGTCCTCTTACTTAATTATGTTATTCCATTCAGGACCAACACCAGCCCATTCATGTGGACAACAGATGCAAAATAACTTAAATTTTAAGTTTTTAAAAAAGTTGTACCTCTTCTTCAACATCTTTCCACTCAATTTGTTGAGAATGTTTTCTCATGTGATCTAGTTATTTATGAGCAAACATGAATGTGTAGTGAACATGAATAGCAATTCTAATGTTACATTTGAAGTCTTATGTCTACACCACTGGCATGAGGGACCAGAGTTATTGAATGTGCAAAGGTAGCATGCAAGGTAAAGGGGATTCATGATTCATTTAGCATTAAGCCTCCACTCTTGGGAAAATATTTCCTGCTAGACAACCTGATACACTTTCCTTTCAAGTAGTGCAGACAATGTCTAGAAAGGGACTTTATCTCACAGAACACAGCATCAACATACATGGGATTTGCAGGTTGTAAAATGAAACAGAGAATTCCACAATATTCCAATTTCTTGCATTTTAACTCAGACAGATGTATACAAAGCTAGTTAAATATAATGTGGTAAATATTAATGGTATTGGGGTAAATAAGAACCCCCAGGGAGCATAGGACCAGTGCCTCAACCTGAGGATGTCAGGATTACTTAACACAGGAGATGCATTAAAGTAGCTGAATGATGAATCTGTAGCTGCCTAATAGAAAAGAAAAGGAAGGTGTGGCATAATTTGAAGATGACTCCAGTGATCTTTACTCTTGTATAATTCCATCCCTCTGAGTATGGATAGAACTTGTGAATATAATGAGATATTTACTCCTATGATTGTATTATACGACAAAAGAGGTTTTGTAGATGTCATCAAGATCCCTACTAGTTGCATTAATCAAAAGGAGATTGTCTGGGCGGGCCTGATTTATTCAGGGGAGACTTTAAAAGACACTGGATCCTTTCCCAAGTCAGAGAGTTTGGAAGTGTGCAAGGACCTGGAAGCAGCCTGTAGGAGCTGCCTGTGGTCCCCAGACAACACCCAGCAAGACCCCAGGGGCCTGGGTTCCCAGGCTACAAGGAAATGTATTCTGGCAACAACCTGAAAGACCTTGAGAGCAGATCTTTCCTTATTTGAGCCTCCAGCTGATGATGCCACCTGACTCCAGCCTTGTGAGACACTGAGCACAGGACCTAGCAATGTTGGGCCTGGACCTCTGGCCTGCATGAAGTAATCCCTGGGTTTTGTTTCAGCCTCTAAGCCTTTACAGTGATAGAAAATGGACACAGAAGAGAATCCTACAGAGGGGTACTAGCATGAGCTTCCTTGTAGGAGAGAAGGTAACTGGAGTGTGGTAGAATGGCCAGCGTTCCCTGTGGCCAGTCAGGCATCTCATATTGAAGAATGACAGGAAGTGGGATAAGAAAGTCAAGTTGGAGCTACTTTTTGTAGGTTTATAAAAAGGAACATCAACCAGGTTTGGGCACATAGGATAATTCAACCTATGTTTAGAAACATAGACATTCAAAGTATGGAATGGACTGCAGGGAAGTGGTCTTAAAACCAGAGAGACGGGGAAGAGGGCTATTGTAATAATGGAGGCAAGAAGTGCTATAAAAAAACAGAAAAAGAAAGAGGTGGCTCCCAGAGATATTTTAGTGACCAGCCTATCTTTTGGGCTCATTTGTTTTCACATTTATCTTAAGTTCCTCTCAAAAAACAATAGAATTGTAGACTCTTCAGCTGGATGAAACCTGAAGGAATCATCTGATGGCATCAAGGCCTCATCATAAACTGACAAAATATCAAGTTACTCAAATGAAAATAAGTGGATATAAATGGTATTACATGAATTGTAGCATTTTTTAAAATTCTTTTTGTGTGTGTATATAAGTTCTGTGTTGACAGCGTAACATTTGGTTGATTCATGGCACTGTTTTAAGGTAAAGTAGATAAAGTATATACAAAGTTGAGGTACATCATTCATCTTGTCTGGCCTCCTGCTTCAGACAGGCAAAATATTATTATTCCCATGAAGTAATTGAAGTTGAAGAGGCCAACTAACCTGTCACCAGGTACTCAGCAGAGGGGAGAGGGTGACTTGGGCGCCATTCTTCAGACCCCAGTTTTTCCCATTATTCCACTGATAGCAGGCAGGTGACAGCACTGGAGAAGCTGGGATACAGCTTAGCTACAAGAACAGGGTCATGAGAGAATTCCCGGATAAGTCTGGGAATAATGTGGGCCACAATAAGCGCTTTTATTCACAAGTCTTTGTCTTATGTAGTATGAGTGTTTAGAGTCATTGTATAGTTTTATCAAATAGGAAAACATCTCATCTTTTAACATGCAATAGGGAGCTTCCTCTGGTTCACTCCCAACAGTTTTATAAAATAGATTCAAACTTAAAGAACTGTGTTCAGCATTTTTCATTAACCCTAAAGCCTTATGTGTACCCTGAGTACCTACTGGAATAATCCCTAGAAGCCCAGATGTTGCATATTAATAACATGATAACCATTACTGTTATCACATTACTTCGTGTTTTAGGTCCTTGCCTAGATGAAACATTTGCTTTTGCACTTAAGTGCTGATAGACATGTTGTGGTTAGAGCAGAGCAGAGTAGCCTATCTTCAGAGACTCTTTCCAGGCTCCCTTTGAATTCACTAGGGACGTGGTACAGAGCAAGGATCCTTTCCATGTGGAAGGGAGTGATAAGGTTCAACATTTTCAAACTAGGGTGAAATGTCTTTGGTTTCCATGAGAGTCCTGGAGGAATAGCACAGGAGCAGTGTTTCTGTCCCCTGATGAACTGAGCATTCATTGCCCCGGAAGAAGAATCACCCATCCCGGTGGGGGCTGTCAGTGGTGGCTGAGTGAATACCAGAAAGGATGAAGGATCACAAATTGGGGCCTGGCCCCAGCTGGATGGATTTCAACCAACTGTGGCATTATTTTTTTTCTTTATGTTAACAGCGTTTTGCCTTTCTTCTCTGTTAGGATGTGAGGGAGAACATGCTTGACCCAAGCCTGTGCTGTTGGTGTGCCTGAGAAGGTCAGCACTGACTCTCTAGATGTGGGTCGTGTTCCTGAGGTCCCTCAGAACCAATCAGTGTCATATGAGGTTTCTCCAGGAGGTGCTAAGAAGTGTCTCATTGAAGCTCTAGAAAGGCTTCTCTTTGGCGGGTCACGCTATCCTTGGGGATGACTACAGAATCATAAAAGGAATCAACATTTGGGATCAGATTCCAATATGAGACAACACTATCAGTGACAACCCAGTCTAACCCTAACGGAATGTTACATCATCATTAACTTGGGAATTTGCTGTGTACTTGTTTAGGCTTAATCATATTTTAACCCCGTCGAACTGGCCACACACTACTTGCAGGGAAGGGTTGCAGTCCCTTCCCTGCAAGTAGTTTGCAAGAAGACCTCTGCTCAGTGCCAGCTTTGCCTTCAAGCCCTTGTGCCTTTATGGTGATTACTACATCTTTTCCAAGTTCTGACCTTAGCCCTGGGAAAGGTTCTGCCAAGGTCCCACAGAGCTACAGTCCCACGGGCATCTTGCTGAGATCCTGTAAAGTCATACCACTGGCATAGCTACAGAAAGGCCCACGCCCAGGAAAGAGCAAGGCCAGAGTACTCACACTATGCCCATTATCCCTGCCCATTGAAAGGGACGTGAAATCAAGAGCCTTCAAAGAGGAGGGGAGGAGTGGGGAACAGCAGCCTGAAGAGGAAATGCTCTGTTCATCCTTTCATGTCCCACATTGCATCAGCTCCTGGAAGCCTTACCCGCTCCTCCCTCACCCCCACCCTCTGCTGTTAAACAGTTTTATGGTTTCCTGTGTCATTGAACTTACTATACTGTATGATACTTACATGTCTTTCTCCTCCACTAGACTCTAAACTTCTTGAAGGCAATAATTATGCTGCTTTATCCCATCAGGTAATATTTGTGGAGCCCCTACTATACACCAGGCACTTTTCCAGACACTGGAGACTTAGTAGTGAATGAGACAGATAAGGTCCTGCTCTTGTGAACCTTACTTCTGGTGAGACAGACAAACTTCTTTTTTTCTTTTTTTTTTTTATTTTTATTTTAAAATGTTTTATTTATTTCTAGCAGAGAGAGAGAAACNTAGTGAATGAGACAGATAAGGTCCTGCTCTTGTGAACCTTACTTCTGGTGAGACAGACAAACTTTTTTTTTTCTTTTTTTTTTAATTTTTCTTTTAAAATGTTTTATTTATTTCTAGCAGAGAGAGAGACACACACAGCATGAGCAGGGGAGGGTCAGAGAGAGAGGGAGATACAGACTCTGAAACAGGCTCCAGGCTCTGAGCTGGCAGTCAGCACAGAGCCCGACGCGGGGCTTGAACCCACGAACCGCGAGATCATGACCCAAGCGAAAGTCGGACGCTCAACCGACTAAGCCACCCGGGCGCCCCGAGACAGACAAACTTAATAGACATGTTTCTAAATACGTTTATGTTCCCAGACCCTAACACTGTGCTTATAATATAAATAGGGTGTAAAATATCTATATCTACATCTACATCTATCTATATCTACATCTACATCTATATCTATATCATCTATCATCTGTATCTNTGCTTATAATATAAATAGGGTGTAAAATATCTATATCTACATCTACATCTATCTATATCTACATCTACATCTACATCTATATCTATATCATCTATCATCTGTATCAAGATCTATCTAGTGCCTTTTATTGTGTTTATTTTTGTTTATTTACTGAGAGAGAGACAGAGAGAGAAAGCAAGCAGGGGGGGGAGAGAGAGAGAGAATCCCAAGCAGGCTTCTCACTGTCAGCACAGAGCCTGATATAGGGTTCAAACTCACAAATTGTGAGGTCATGACGTGAGCTAAAACCAAGAGTGGGTTAACCATCTGAGCCACCCAGGTGCCCCGGGATGAAGTGACTTTTAAATGTGGATTAAGTGATCCCATTTTTTTTTTTCTGAAATACTCTGTGGAAGTACTACGATCTTCACATCTATCTGCTGACTATTGAGGGACCCACCAAGGAGTGTCATGGGATTTAGGTGAATCCATAGACATGGCTGTGGCTTCAGCCCAGCACCNATCTATCTATATCTACATCTACATCTATATCTATATCATCTATCATCTGTATCTAGATCTATCTAGTGCCTTTTATTGTGTTTATTTTTGTTTATTTACTGAGAGAGAGACAGAGAGAGAAAGCAAGCAGGGGGGGGAGAGAGAGAGAGAATCCCAAGCAGGCTTCTCACTGTCAGCACAGAGCCTGATATAGGGTTCAAACTCACAAATTGTGAGGTCATGACGTGAGCTAAAACCAAGAGTGGGTTAACCATCTGAGCCACCCAGGTGCCCCGGGATGAAGTGACTTTTAAATGTGGATTAAGTGATCCCATTTTTTTTTTTCTGAAATACTCTGTGGAAGTACTACGATCTTCACATCTATCTGCTGACTATTGAGGGACCCACCAAGGAGTGTCATGGGATTTAGGTGAATCCATAGACATGGCTGTGGCTTCAGCCCAGCACCCTGACTGGTAGTCAGGGCAGCACATCCCTCATGAGGCAATGGTGTAGAAATAGGTGCTATGAGAATGACAAAGGTCACAGTGAANTGGGATTTAGGTGAATCCATAGACATGGCTGTGGCTTCAGCCCAGCACCCTGACTGGTAGTCAGGGCAGCACATCCCTCATGAGGCAATGGTGTGAATGTAGAAATAGGTGCTATGAGAATGACAAAGGTCACAGTGAGGCCCCCAGAGGACACTGCTCCATGTTGCTGGGTTTCTAACAATCCAGCAGAATGTTCCCAGCATGCTGTACCCCAGCCCTGCCCATGGAATTTGAGCTTCTGCTTTAACCTTGGGCCTTCCCTTCTTTGGGAGTGACTGTTCCTACAATCTTTCAGGATCTCTATGCCATCGTCTCCTCTCATAGTGAATATCTATGAGATGCCAACAGCTTCCCTTTCTAGAACCATCCTTTGCTTTTTTGTGTGACCCAGATGGGTCTGTTCATGACTCCCTTGTCATAGGTTTGGCGGCAGTAGGGAGGTACCTGACTCAAGAAAGGACACTTGGAGTCTTTTTCAGGGAATTTTATGTGTTCTGGAAGAGTGGGTGTATTTTTTTCCTCTGGAGTCATGATTTATAGGGAGTTGTAAACAGTCCATTGAACAGGCCAATTTTATAAAGTAATCAAATAAAATTATTTTTTTGTTTTCCACTATCCTTTTGAAATTTTGTCTTATCTATGTAAAAACTCCTACAGACCAGGATTTTCATCATGCTTAGATCCTAACGTCACTTTAAGTCACAAAGACAGCTCCACTGTAGAAACTGCAATGTTGAGCCCAAGATGTTAATGAGAACTCTGAACTTGATTTAAAGTAAAATATTCTCCCATTTCTTGACTTAAGCCTGCTTCAGGCTGGGAGGCAGCAGGGGAGAGAAGAGGGGAAGAATGCCGTGGTTGACTTTTTTTCTGTATTTCTCTGCCTTAAACTTCTAACTGTTCACTTCCCAGGCTTGTTAACTAATTTCTGATCCTTTTGGGATCAGAGTTTGGGTGGAGTAGGAGGAATGTTAAGAAGGGAGGAAAATCCTGACTTAAAATGTTCTTTTACTAAGCTGGCTTCATGCTCTCTGGGTGGCAAATGTTTAAAAACCATCCTTACTTCTTACAGGAACTTTCATGCGTTCTTTAGATGTTTCCATTACTGGAGACCTATTTCCTGCAGATCTTCTGACCCATTTAGATAGTTTTCTTGCAAGTTCTTCTGCAGTCCTGGGGAATACACCATTCACCTCCAATTTCATGCTGTTGAGGCTCCCTCCATCCCACTTGGTGGCCTTACTGGTCAGGACCCAGGCTGAGTCCACACTGGCTCTTCTCCCATCTGACCTACTTCTAGGCCATCAGAAACCCTCATGCATCTCCTGTCTCTGGGCAGATCGGCTGTTCCCAAGGCAGTCTCTCTATGTCACAGCCATGGCAGCTTTAGCTTGTTCAGCTATAACTCAGACATCAGCTGTCCCTGTCTTCCAGTTCTGAGTGGTCCCATAGATCAATCCTCAGGAGGCTTGAAGTGTAGGAAGTAGTTCACAGGAAAAGCTGCTGACATGGCTATCTGTTCAGTTCTTTGCAAATTCTGCATGGGATGATCTGGCTCTGGAAGTTCACCTTTATTTTACCTTGGAGTCCCACTTGGAAACATTACCTTAAACATTTTCCAGATAATATGTGGCCTGGAGAGAACCCATCTGGGAAGACAGAGACCAAGGAGCTCAGAGACAGAGGCACAGCCTTGACACTTTTTGGAGCCCTGGATTTAGCCATGCTTGGAGCTAGAACTTTGCTAACGACCCCTTTTGGCCTCTTCTGGTTTGCATTTGGTTTCTGTTATTTGTGGGGGGTACGAGTCCTTGCTAACACTGCCCCTCCCCACTTGTTTTTCATTGAATCTATGAGCCACGCAAACTGGACCCATCTATTTCCCCTGAAGTTATCCCATGCTTTTCTCTTGTCACTACTTTGTTCCAGCATTTTCTTCTCAGGAAATACTCCCTACCTTCATCTACCCTGTCCTCAACCCCTTTTGTAGTAGGGAGGAAAACTCCCCATCTATGTGCCTGCATGTAAGTGGGCACACACAGGGTGAACTAACTGCTTGCTGACTGCATCCTAGAAGCAGAGAGCACTTATTTCAGACGTAGCCGAGTCTTAGGTATAGAAAGAGAGTTTTTCTGGGCTGAGGTAGAATGAAAATTTGAGGACATTGAGTCTTGTCTGGGAAACAAACATTTAAAAAATGAGGAACCAAATTGGTTTTTTTAATTAAAAATGTGGCAAGAATCTCAACTTGGCTGCTGAGAAGTGGAGAAAAACTGATGGGTATAAGGTAAAAGTCTTTGGAAGTTAAGGGAAGGTTGTGGAAGGGACTTCTAGTTTTCCGTGAACATGTGTTCTCACCTTCTTGCACAGTGAAGGAGACAGGACCAGGCACATGGCTACCTGGGTATGAGCTACACTTCCCCACACCCGGTAGTTGGTTTGGTCTGAGAACTGACTTCTCCCCCCTGGAACTGAGCAAGAGTGGTATGTGCCACTCTCAGGCCCGTGTAGATGATAGGCATTCTCTTCCACTCTGTTCCTCCCTGCAGGCTTTAACCACCAGGCAGGCCACCTTAGCCACCTGAACAATACAGGGCCTGGAGGACAATGAAACAACTTCCGCTGACAACCAGGTCCTTGAATGATCTTGTGGAGCAGAGCCAAAGGCGAGCCTGGAAATCTTACTTAAGACTGCTATGTCAAAAAGAAAGATTTTTAGCTCTTTGAGTCATAATATCAGGGGATCTCTTTATATATCCACCTTGCCTTACCGTGGATGTGATTCCAGATTAATGACATGTGGCATCCCCAAATAGGATGGCTGGAAAGGTATTTCCTGTCTCTGAGGGCACCAGGGACATTCAAAGAGGAGAAGGGGAGACGTGATAAAAACTTTAAGGTGTTGCCGTTACTTGCCACTCCGCAGCTCTCCTCAGTTATCTGCAAATCCAGCCATTGAGCAGCCTCATGTCAGGGATGTTTTGAGAAATTGAGGCTAAGACTGATGTAGGGCAGAGAGAGAGGGAAAAAATCACTTGAGAAGATGAGACACAGAAAAGAGACTGAGAAATGGGTGAAATCAAGAAATTGTAGGAAGGTGACCAGGGGAAAGCTAAGCCCCCAAAGGCCTCGAGGTACCCCAAGGAGGTTCTCCACAGTACAGATTATGGAGATTCAAGCCACTTTTCTTCAGTAACTGAAAAATAACCCCAACCTGTTGTAAAATGCGATCAGGCACATAGGTTACATCCTGCTCTCTGGCTCAAATCCTTTTATCTCTCAAGGCCCAATTCAAATGTCATTTCCTTCACAAACTCATCTCCACCCTTGGGTCTGCATGAGAGGGGATACTTTGGGAGTGTTCTGCAAAGTTCCACAGGTAGGAGTCCTGGTGCCTAGTGGGACCTTATGGGCAGCCCTGAGTAGTATATATGACATTCAGCTTTGCATCATTATACATTACAAATATGATTTTATGCAAAACATTTTAAGGACAGGTTGGTTTACAAAGTGCCATCATGATCTATCATCAGAAGGCCGTGAAGTGAGCACGGATTCATTTTATTATTTCCTTTGGAAGGAAATGTGAACTACTTTTCCTGTGCCCAGGGGTGTGACAAGTACCTCCTATCTGAGAGGGTCAGTAGCCTCTATTAAAGTCTGAAAGATGACCCTAAATTCCTAGGGCCCCTCCCATAGTCGTCAAATTATAAATATAAAGTTGTGTGTGGGGGGGTTTCTTTCCTTTCAGGAAAGAACTCGCGATTTCACCTTCCTCTGCAGTGGAGTGAGTGGCTGAAAAACAACAACTCCTGATGAAAACCCAATTTCCAAATACATTCCATGGCTTATTTGTGGAGGGAAATGTTCTTTACCTTTTGAACTTTCAGATAGCTGCCGAAAGCAAACGGGTAAGCTTTTTTTTTTTTTTTTTTAATTAAACAGGAAAAAATATCACACCCTGGCTTGGCTGGTTACCAAAGGCAGGGGTTCACGGCTGCTCCTGAAGGATCGCTTCACAGATGTATGGCTGGGTGACAGGAACAAGGACCCGGCATGCTTATGGTAGTGGCAACACCCTCAGTATCTTCCTAGAAACCAGCTGCTACCAGGGTTTCTGGAAGGGGGCAATGAGGAGGAGCACAAATGATTCGTTTTTCTGTGTACCATAACCTTGCACCTTACTGCCTATAAATCAGAGCCGTTTGAAAATTCACCACATCCTTTTTCTGTCCAGGCTTGTGAAACTGCTTCCTTTAATCCAGCAGATAGATGCCTGTGGTTTTAGAGCCCTGGGATGTTCCACTCCATGTGCCACATGCATGTGGTTAGTTAATGGCCTGGGTGTCTGCTGAGATTTGTGACCACGGATTGTTGCAAAGGTCTACCTGACTCCTTTCTTCTCCTAGAGAAGATGAGAACATTCTGACCATATTAGTCATGCTGGGCCTTCTTCTTCTTCTTTTTTTTTTCTTTAATACACAGGAAATGTTCCTCTCCAAGAGCACATAATTTGGCCGATGGTAGCTTCCTATGTTCAGAGCAACTTCACCACCTATTGTGCGTTCTCCAAGATAAAGTTTGTAGTAGCACTTTTAGCGGTAGAAATGTCACCAAGTTGCATAAACTCAAGGCATGCTTTGGCATTCAGTCACACTGCAAATATTGATTGAGCAGAGTTCATTGGGGTCACTAAGATGAACTGGGTGGTTTATCCTTCATTCTTAGAATTTGCCATGTTTCACACAAAGTCACATTGGCTTTATTTTGTTCGTAAAGAAGCATTACAACATTGAATTGTGTGAGCAGGCAATACCACCTCTCTTACACTCAAGAGTTACTAATTAGAGTGGCAACAAAGCTGGTTGTGAGATACATGTGGCTGCTCTTTGGGGCTGAAATGTAGACGCCTGGCTCCCAGTGCAATAAGTTTGTAAACAAGACCACGCCCAGTCCTTCTAATTAATATTTTGTCTTGTGGAAACTGACTATATTATATCAGACACAAAATTAAAGTCTGAGGCTATCTGCATAATTGAAAAGAGCCAGTTACAAAACATGGGGTACAAGTAAGAGTCACCACTGTCTACACAAAGCCAGTCTATTGGTTAGTCATCTGTGACGNAAGTTTGTAAACAAGACCACGCCCAGTCCTTCTAATTAATATTTTGTCTTGTGGAAACTGACTATATTATATCAGACACAAAATTAAAGTCTGAGGCTATCTGCATAATTGAAAAGAGCCAGTTACAAAACATGGGGTACAAGAGTCACCACTGTCTACACAAAGCCAGTCGATTGGTTAGTCATCTGTGACAATCAGTCTTACGTGTCAACTTGGCTATGCTTATAGTAAGTACTCAGTTATTTGATCAAATAGTCATCTAGGTGTTTCTGTCAAGGTATTCTGTAAATATGATTAACATGTACAAGCAGTGGACTTTATATAAAGGAGATTCCTGGATAATCTGGGTGGATCTGGCCCAATCCATTGAATGGCCTTAACAGAATGGAGGGTTCCCTCTGGAAGAAGAAATTCTTCCTGTGGACTGGAACATCAGTTCCTGCCTTAGAGTTTCTACCCTGCCCTTCCTGACAGCCTACCCTACAGATTCTGGACTTGCCTAGACAGCCTTAAAATCACAAAAAACTAATTCCCTGCAATCTCTCTCTCTCTCTCTCTTTTTATGTAACTATCTATCTATCTATAGATAGATATATGCACACACGCAGATATATCATTAATATGTAATCATATAGAATTGATATTAATGTATTATCGTACATATAATTAATATTATGAACATCTAGATACGTATTCGTGTATCTTCTATTGCTTCTGTTACCTTGGCTGATACTGATATATCACCTTATCATTAGCCTAGAGGTAACAGCCAGCTTGATGGGTTTTTTTAACTAAATCAAATACCAGTGCCCAAAGATAGCATGTAAGATTAGCAGTGACCTTCAGAGCATGTCTATATCACAACTACACAAAATTTTCAATCTATTTTCTACACAGAAGCCAGAGCTCTCTTACTAAAAATATAAGTTAGATCATCTCCCTCCACTGTTTAAAACCCTGACTCCTTTTCTCTGACACTCACAGTCAAGGTCAAGGTTTTAGGTCAGCCCACAAACACACGAGATCTGAGCCCTGATTTCGTGAACCGTGTCACTTGTCTTCACCCTCTGGCTCCCATGCTCCAGCCACACTGGGCTTTTCTGTCCCTCACAGATACCAGCTACACTTGTTATTCAGGCCTAAGACACTATGCCCTGGTTTGATTTTCCTTTCTTCATAGCACCTATAGCCACATATTTACTGTTATGTCCAAAACCTATCTCCCCTAGAATGTAAAACCCCGTAAGAGCAGAGGCTGCTTCTGTTTTGTTCACTGCTGTGTATCTTCAGTATTCACATAAATTGGGCAATTTGCTAATATCTGATGAATGAATGAATGAATGAGTTTAATAATGGTGAACTCAGACAAACATGTGAGTTGGTGTTATTTGGTCAAAACAATTGATTTATCAAATTTTAATTTTCTACCAGGCATCCCCCTGCCCACACATACATAGATACCATTTCAAAGGGAACTGATGTGGTCAAACCTTGAAAGTCTCCTTTCTCCTGAATATTTCTGCAGCAGTGACCATGGTGGTCACATCTGTGTTGAGATCCTCTCCTCTCTTAACTTCATGATTCTGCACTGCTCATCTACCAAGATCCATCTCTAGCATTACCCTTTCTTGTGAATTCTTCCTGAATTGCCTTAACAGAAGTGATCTTGGCATCTCCTGAAATCGTCAAAGCAGAGGTCACCTCAGCTGCTCATGGGACCTATGGTTGTCTCCTTCTGCAAATACATCTCTATATGTCAATGGATTCTGGGGGTCTGAACTGTGCATTACACTTCCTTGACTCCCTGAAGCCAGCAGCATCATAGAACTGGCAGATTTCCAGTTCCAATATGTTGGAGACATGAATGGATAGGAATCATTAGTCATTTATCTGGTCAATGAAATGAAGGAAGCAGAGGGAAGGGAACCTATATCTTGAGAAACAGAGCCAAGAGCCAAGACAAATGAGTTCTCCCCACTCCAACACACTTGGCCTCATCTTCAGAGCACACTAGCTCATCACCCTGTGCACCAGGATGAGGACACAACATGGAATGAGATCCAGTGGCTTGTCTGGTAAGTAGCGTTTCCATTTGAAGAAGGGCCCCTCCTTTTATTTCTGGAATAATGTAAGTGGAAATAAATTGGTAAAACAAAGCCAAAATTGCTTTTATTTCTCTGATCCATACTTATTTCCACCATCTATTGAATATTTATTTGTGAATGGACAGTCTCTCCTACTGGAATATGATGCCTATGGGAGTGAGGACTTACTCTTTGTCCATCACAAAGCCCGCACTGCCTAGAACAACGTCTAATACAGGCAGACGTTTAGTATTAGTATTTGTTGAATGAATGAATGAAATGGATTAATCAAAGTAGTTACTAGTATCCATTTCTATCCCAGAATGTTCATTTGTCCTTTCAAAAAGTGTCGGTAAGTCTAATTGGATAATTGTTTTATTCAGTCACAACTCATTTATCTAACACTGCAACAAACACCCTTAGACGCATCAATTGCAGCACCATGAGACAGGACCATACTGTCTCCTACATGTGTGGACACAGATGTAGTGTCCTGTATATTTTCAGCCCTTGACTAAAGTGACCAAATGTTCCTAGAGAATGTTAAAATTGATTTTTTTTTTATTTTTAGAAAGCAGTTAACAAAAGAACTTTGAAGCCAAGTTCTAGAGATACATGGTGCTGATGATTGCGCAACAGTGTGAACATGCTTCATGCCACTGAGCTGGACACTTAATAAGGGGTAAACCGGCAAATTTTGTGTTAGGTACATTTTACTGCAATTAAAAAAGTAAATAATGAAACAATGAATTAAAAAAAACAACATTAAGCCTACGCATACTGTGACTAGTTAGAAGGTCAGTCAGGAGGGTTCTCTCATCAAGGCGAGTGGGAAGCAAAGATTGTTTCCCCATACTGGAACTCAGATGCCTTTTTCCATTTAGACTCCATCTGAGGTATTAGAGAAAGATTTGAATTTTCAAAAATAGTTTGATAAGTTGACAATGATAGTTCCCACATTGAAAACATTTATTTTCCAAATACCCTTGAACAGAGAGGAGTGCTTCATATCATGTTCATGATCAATAAAATGACTATATACTGGACTTTGGAACAGCCCATAATTGTATACTGAATGCTGCCAGGTGAAGGAATGTCAGCATCCTTATTTATTTAGTTCCTGCATTTATAGCTTTTTCAATGCTTATAACTACAAGTGAAATTTAAAACAGCTTAATTAAACTTCAGATGTGTGGGTCTGATACGCTTGGCACAGAGCCATGACATTCCAAGATTCTCAAATAGCATAATCTAATTAATTTTTTCTAGAACATAGAGATCATGACCAGAGCAATCTGAAACACTTAGTGTCCTGGCAGCTGGCATCTTCTCATTTCCAGTTTCCCCGCACTATAATTTTGTTCCCATTTGTGAGAAACTGTGGATTTCTCCACGTTGGTAGATTGTATTAAGTTACATGCTATTCAGTTGAGGAATTTTTTAATGAACTAATTGCATGTTAGTTAATAATAGAACATTGCGTCAACAGTCAACTGTCAAATATCACTCTTAAAGAAAATACTTCAGTTTTGCAGTAGGAATGTCTGGGAACAAGACTGACCTGTGAAAATACTGTGATTACCCAGCGCTGGATTACTGAATTGTAAGTGATTGGATATCAGTATCATTAACAATAACAATGACAACAATAAATCTATAAGATGCAAATTTTAATTTTTCCTGCCAAGGTAATGTTTTCTGTAGTCCATGCTTAATATTATCAGTGTATAATAATTAAAAGATAAGGAAGCATACTGGGTAGGCCCGTCACTAAAATCCAGCCCGACATTCTGACTGTGAAGGTGGTAGAGGCTTCTATATGAATATAGAACCTTCTGTAATGTTCAGCTAAAGTCAGTTCCTAGATTCGATGTCTCCCACATCTAATTTGGATCTGATGGATAATCATTCCTCACTATGCACAGACCACTGACGGTTTTGGTGACACTGACCGTCTTTCCTTTAAGGTGGCACCTGTTTTTCCAGCTGTGCTGCTTCTGCACCTGTTCCTCCTTGGGTCTGTTACTCATTTTCCTGTGCTCTGCTTTGCTTTGCAGGGGACTGACCCCTAGACATGCAGGGTTTCCCAGGCCCCTGTGTCACATGGCTTCCCTCTGGTTTCAGCCCTTGAGAAAGAAACACACGTAGGAGATCGACGGGTGCCAGGAAGTGAGCAGAAGGCTGGGACACTTCTCTTTCTCTGCTTCTTGGTAGCATCTCTGGAAGCAGCCGCATCTCTTCTGCTCACCCAGCAGGCTCGCCATGCTTCTGCCTCCAGCTCAGAGGCGGCAGGTCTTCTCGCCTGAACTTCCTGGGTTGCGTCACTGTCCCACGAGGCTTCTTAACTGTTCTATCACCAGTGTAACTAACTCCCTGTATTAAAGTCCTACTGTTCTAAATATTCAGTGGTTTCTATTTCCTGGCAGACCATTACCGAGATACCAGACAAAAATTCCCAATCTCCTGAGGCTATATCCATTTTTCATTCATTTCAGGGGCTTATTTCTCAACATTTGTATTATAGCTCTTTGATGCAGGATTGCATAAAACATTTTTTCTTCCTCTTTTAAAGAACATGTTGGATTTGAGAGAAGAGAGAAAAGACGGGGGGAAGGGCAGCTATTTATAAGGTATTATAACTCTACCTAACAGTCTGTATCCTGGAGTTCCACTTTTCCTACACAGCAGGGCACACAGTTTTGGTGAGGTCACATACACCCAGGGATATGATGTCATCTAGCACATTGTGTTACAAACAGGTTTAATAACGCATTGTTGCATCTTAAACCCTGAGATGGAATGCTCTGCTCAAACAGCCAGACCCAGGATCCATCTGGTAGACGTGTTAGTCAACGACCCCAAGAGCTCAGCACATTTCTCCCTATTGAGATAGAACAGAAATGACTCTTACAGATTTAAAGCTGAGTTTTACAACACAGAAATGATGTCATCACTATAAGTGTTTTTTTTCTTTATGTCTCATCTTTCTCTGCCTCTTTAGTTCTTTATTTCTCCTTCCACTCTCCCCTACTCCTTTCTATGGTGCTCAAACCTTACCTGAGCTTAAAAAGATAGATGCATATGTTGGGAAATCATTGACATTGCTCATAGGTGAAGCAATCTAAAACGTTTCCTATCAATGTCCACCTGGGGGCTTAATGGCTACATAGAAAGATAATGTATCATGTCATTAGGCAGCTCTGTCCGTTGTGGAATACGTATGACCTATAATGTGACAAAAATAAGCACCCATAGATTTCACTGCTTACAAGACAACCACTTCTTCTGCCTAGAAACTACAGTCATCTTGACTCCTCTCTTCTCTCCCTGTCTCTATCCAGTCACAATGTGCCCTTACTCTTTGCTTTCAGTGTTGCTGATTTACCATCCCAGCCTCCCCCCAAACAGTCTGGGTCCTGGCCACAGTGACCGTTTCCTAAATTCTTTAAGAAAGTTCTCACATCTCTTCTGTTGTTTGTGCTGTCCATCCTTGCTGCTTTCACTGCTCGGAAAAATCTGATTGATTGTTCAGAGTCCTCCAGAAATGTCACTTTCCTTGCAAACATTCCAAATCATGTACAAAAATTGATCCTTGATTACACACACGCACACACACACACACACACACACACACACACTTTCAAAGATAAGGGGAAAAAGAGAGAAGAAGAAGGACATTTGGAAGCTAGAAAGCAGCTGGATGAATAGTAAATGACATAGACACCCAAGGACACAAAGTACTTAGCCAGCAGTAGGGCTGAAAACAAACGGAGATGTATATATACTACATAATCCCCAAAGGCTCACAATTTGGCGTCATCGGGTACCTTGAGAAATAAGAGGGAAGGGGAGTGGACAATGTTTTTTTTTTTTAATTAGTTGAAAAGTATTTTTAAAGAAATGGGCAGATCACCAGTTTCCTGGCTCCTTATGACAGGCCCTCCCTCCCCAGTTTATTGTCTAGAAAGCACACAACACAAGATCTTAAGTAACAGCAGGCACAGTTGATGGTGTAGATTTCTTACTAAAAGGAAAAATCCTATGCATAGTGAAAGCAAACACTCTCCACTCTCTGTGTCCACTTGGCTCTCAGAATACTAGCTGCCAGGCAGGACATTGGAAAAAAACCTTCCATGGAAAATATTCCTTTGCTAAACAGAAGGATATAAAGATATTGACAGTGGAGATTCTCCATTAAAACAGCACAGCCAAATCACTCTACAGTGAGCCCAACAGTTAACAAACCCATTCATGTACTCAGAACAGCAAATCAGCTTGTGAGTAGCCTATTATTTATTTTTTTGAGAGAGAGAGGGAGGAATTTAAGTAGGAGAGGAACAAAGGGAGAGGTAGAGAGAGAGAATCTTAAGCAGGCTTCATGCCCTGCATGGATCCCAATCTCACAACCGTAATCAGGACCTGAGCCAAAATCAAGAGTCATACACTTAAGCAACTGAGCCACCTGGGCACCCCTGAGTGTCCTATTCTTAAATATAAAAGTGAGTAGAGGGGCCCCTGGGTGGCTCAGTTGGACAAGCATCTGACTCGGTGTCAGCTAAGGTCATGATCTCACAGTTTATGAGTTTGAGTCCAGCATTGTGCTCTGCTGCTTGGATTCTCTATCTCCTCTCTCTCTGCCCCTCCCATGATCATCCTCTCTCCCTGTCTATTAAAATAGATAAATGAGGGGCGCCCGGGTGGCTTAGTCGGTTAAGCATCCGACTTTCGCTTAGGTCATGATCTCGTGGTTCGTGGGTTCGAGCCCCGCGTCGGGCTCTGTGCTGACTGCCAGTTTAGAGCCTGGAGCCTATTTCAGAGTCTGTGTCTCCCTCTCTCTCTGACCTTCCCCTGCTCATGCTGTCTCTCTCTCTCTCTCCTAGAAATAAATAAAAAACATTTAAAAAAAATAAAATAAAATAGATAAGTGAACTTTTTTAAAAATGTAAAAAAGAAATTACCAGACCTTGGAGGAAAGCCTCCAGCATGAAATAGACAGAACAGAACAGAACCCCACCCCTTCTTCCTGACCACACAAAGCAACTTGTTTGAAATGATGATTTGCAAAGGAGAAAACTTCCATGTCAACAAGTTTTTATTAACATTATCAAGAAGTTAAAACATAAATGTGAACAGAAGAGAGAAATGTGAATATAGTAGGACCCATATAAGTGGTCAGAAATCAAAAGAGCAGGGGTTCAAGAAGGAACAGTGAAATGAAGAGAGGAAAACTAATAAAATCATTCAAGTAAAGTTCCCAAAATAGAAGGACAAGATTGAAACAGCCTACCAAGTGTCCAGTAAAATAAACAAACACAGACTCATATGAAGCCAAATTATTGTAAAATTCAACAAAGAGAAGATCCTAAAAGTTTCCAAAGATAAATTTTTAAAGGTTACATGCAAAGAATTAGGAATCAGAAAGGCCTCAGAGTTCTCAGCAATCCTGAACAGCAATAAACCAATGCCTTCAGACTTCTGAAGGCAATAATTTCCAGTCTAGATTTCTAGACCCTGAAAAACTATCAGCCAAATAGGAGGGTATATCTACAATTTCTCAGAAGTTTCTTTCTCAGTTTCTCTCACATCGAAAGCTACTAGAGCATATTTTCATCCAGAAAAGAGATTGTTAACTAAGAGAAGTCAAGGGATCTGGGCAGTAGAAGCAAGGCGGAGACTGT
Source organism: Crocuta crocuta (assembly GCF_008692635.1). Lineage (NCBI taxonomy): Eukaryota > Metazoa > Chordata > Mammalia > Carnivora > Hyaenidae > Crocuta > Crocuta crocuta. The sequence continues at coordinate 4,920,565 of NW_027527436.1, read as the reverse complement.
GGAAGGAGTTCCCAGGAGGAAGTGTGTGCCCCATGTAGCTCAGAAAACTTTGGGAGAAACTCTGGAAGAGGAAACTGAATGACGATCAAATGGCTTGAATGTCTTAAGAAAAGATTTAGACAAATGTTGGTGTGTTTGGGGCTCAATTAGTGCTAAGTGCATAAGAGATAAATTAAAAATGAGAAAAATACTAATTTGGGGGAAAATAAAAAGTTACACAAGGAAAGAAAAATAAATATATCTTACATGACTCAGCTATGCATAGTTTTCATAGCCATGATGAGAGAATATTTCTGTTAACCAAAACCACCAAGGATGGAGGATGAGAGGGTACACATGTGTGCTGAAATAGAGCTCACTCCTTGTCTTCCATTAAGGAAAGTCGATTGATAGAGCCTAAAACTGAAAAATCAAAAAGCTGCACCACAACCATGCCATTTAGAGGGGCACTTGGGTGGCTCAGTCCGTTAAGCATTCAACTCCTGATTTTGGCTCAAGTCATGATCTCATGGTTTGTGGAATGGAGCCCTCCATTGGGCTCTGTGAAGACAGCATGGAGGCTGCTCGGGAGTCTTTGTCTCCCTCTCTCTTTCTCTGCCCCTCCCCTTTGTTCTCTCTCTCTCTCTCTCTCATGCTGTCTCTTAAAAATAAATAAGTAAGCATTTTTTAAAACATGCCCTTTAGAGACCTGGAGGTAAATAATACAATAATTAGCTAAAAGAGGTGGTGATGATGTTTCCTTCTGGGGAAAAAAACAGAAGGACAAGAGCTAAAACATGCTGGGTTATTTAAAATTGTTAATCTTGCCAAATTATGTGAATATTTAAATGATGTGATATATAGCATTGGTCAAAACCAATCACTATCAGGAAAAGTTAATTGCTCATTCCGCTTTACCTCATGAAGGGCATTGCTTGACGAGGGTCCTATGTGTTATGCTGGGTTATGGCTGCTTGTGTTTCTTTTATCCAATAGATCCTGAGTTCTTTTGGAGCAGGAACTCCTCTCATTCATGTTTGTTTTCTTGTTTAGCATGATGCCTGAACAGATTTGACATTCAACAAATATTTATGAAAAGATTGCTATAGAACTACAAGCCCTAATTCAACCACAAGGCAGTGAAGAAATCAAATTAAGTCCTCTTTAAATGGAAAACCATCAAATATTTAAATACACCTGNAAAGAAAACCCAAAAAATATGAAAATCCCCCTGCCATACCTACTCTTGATTCTCCTCTTCGCTAGATGAAAAATTCCCACTGGACCTATGATTCATGGGTTACTTTTAAAGCGTACTCACTGTCTTGGTCACAGACCTCCAGTTAGTACAAGTTGGTCTTCATCTTCCATATGAACTAGATAAAATGTTACAAAGTGTGATCTAAGGTGTACAGACCAAACAGAACTCTTGCTTCCCTAAATCTAGATACCATATGTCTATTGATTTAACCCATAATCACATTACATTTTCTTAAGTCACATTTTCTTGTGTTCACATATATAGCCTATAGTCTTGGAGGAATCCTTAGTTCTTTTTCTAATTTATTCATGACAAAGCACCTCTCTGCCAATTTTCTATGTGTATTCTAAGACTGTATTTTTTTTCCTTTTTATATATATTTTAGATTATTATTCATTTGGTCTATTGAGACTGTTGTGTTAAGATCCTGTCAATCAGTAGAACTCTCCTTCCCAGCTTCCCATGATGTGAAAATTTGATTTGCACTTTTTTTTAAATATTTTTATTTATTTCTAGGAGAGAGAGAGAGAGAGACAGCATGAGCAGGGGAGGGTCAGAGAGAGAAGGAGACACAGACTCTGAAACAGGCTCTAGGCACTGAGCTGGCAGTCAGCACAGAGCCCGACACGGGGTTCGAACCCATGAATCGAGAGATCATGACCTAAGTGAAAGTCGGACGCTTAACCGACTAAGCCACCCAGGCGCCTCTGATTTGCACATTTTTATAAGTTAAGTCAAGTATTAATTAGTTTGTTGGCCAGGTGAAAGATATGCTTGAAGTCCTCTACACAGCATTATAAACTCCCCTGTGGGCTGTCACTTATCTGTTAATGAGCATACTCCAAGCCCAACCATTCTTCTTATCACAAAGTCCCTTAAATGTTTCCCATTCAGATGACATGTATTCCCTTTATCTACAAAGATATCATGAAAATCCTTGTCAAATAGCCAGTCTAAATAACCACAGCTCTAACAAAAACAAACAACATGTACTGTGTATGCACCAGGCACTGTACTTAAGAACAAATAATATCAATTTTCATATTAAAGCTTTTTAAGTCTTTACAACAATTCTTACAGCTACTGTATTTTTCTATCTGCCAATCTAGCAATACCGTCTTTTGGCTATGTATTTTTGTCAAGTGGGTTGAATAAATATTATATTTGTATTGCCTTCCTGTAGAGAGAAGCTGGTTAAACATTCCAGAAAATCCTACAATGTTTCACATTTTAACATTTTTTGACACAAAACTTACCCAATAAGTTTAATCATAGAACTCCTTTTCTCAAATAGCATGCATTGTACAAAGGAATACAGCTGTATTCCGGCTTTTCCAGATCTTTATTCCAGCTTTTCCAGACCTTTTCACGGACTTGCCATGGGGCTTCTCTTCTCTGAGACTTTGACTGCAATGATTCTATTCCACTTGAATGCCTCCATCATCCTCCCGCATTTATGTCTATAAAATTGACCCATCCTTCCTAACTTACGTGCCATATATTCCACAAAAAATTACAATTATCCTCAAGAGATGAATTCTTCATCTGAAAAAACTAGATTTCCTCCCTAAGATTCTATCACACAGAGCCCGGTATTATTGCTGTCACAGAATTCCCTCCACTAGACTCAAAGTTCTTTAAGATCAAATGACTTCCTTATTCACGCTTTTATTCAGAATTCTACCTATTATAGTAACTTCTTCATAGGAGGTGCTTTATCAAATCTGCAGATAGGTCCAGAACCTAGATCTGTTCACCTCTCAGTTGTCACTATGGATGCTCTTTAGGAGATCATTTGGGGATAATATGGCCCTGGTGTACTTCCTCATACATCCATGGGCATCTAGACCCCTGAGCGAAGAAAGGATACATCTAAGCAGCACTGTTAGCCTTCTCAGCAGGATGTAAGCCTTCTCAGCTTCTGAATCCAGACATAGACTTCAAGATTTAAACATAGGAGTTTGAGAGTTGATAGATATGTTATTCCCATCTGACAAAACAACACCCATCCAATGAGCAGTGACAGGAACTATCACATCTTCTAAGCCAGGCCATTGACATGAAAATGAGTGGGCCAAGAGGTTGAGGTGCCTGGCCTTGGTTCACCCTGCAACATCCCCTCCACGACCCCCCCCCCCATAAACTGAGAGCTCTGGCCCAAGGTTACTCATTAGCACTATAATAATCACTCCACAGAGATTATTTTAGCTACAAGAGTTAGAAACCCAGAGACTGAAGAGTAATCACATCCATGAGCTCTCTGAATAATAAATTGCTTGCATTTCAGCTGAGAGTGGTTGGATTGGCCTCATTTGAGACTTAGCAAACCTCTCAAACTGGCTTTCAAATGCTTTTGATCTTCTATAACCCAAGTATGTTTAGCTAAGCACTATCCCCTTAATTTTTAAAACCCACATGTACTTTATAGGAAATGCTGCTCACATTGTTTTGATTCATTTACATGTTAAATCATCAAAACATTATTTGGGAAGAGTGTTTTGATGTCCAAGAAGACTTTTCAAGCATTTTTATAAGCTGTTTTTCTTAAAAACAGGAAGGTTTATTTTGCCAAGAATAAACAAACTGAAAGCCCCAGAGGCAGGAGGTTGCTTGAAAAGTCCAAACCCACAAGGTTGAGTGGGTTCTAAACTTGGCACCACACCTTTCCCCATCCTTTTGTTTAATGTGGTTCCCTGCCTTCCTCCCAAAACCAAACCCCTAAACCCAGGCTAGGATGCAGGGTAAAAGTGCAAACAGGAAGAGAATATAAACAACAAATGGAGGCGACATAAAAGCCATGCTTTAGTCCCCAGGCTTCTTTCAGAGAAGTCAGTAACACTATGTATTGGGAAACTGAGGCACTGAACAGTGAACTGTTCTCAAGCTTTCAGGGGAAATTTGGATGCAAGCCAAGCAACCAGGACAGCACATTTCTTGCCTGCTGTGTTATGCCCTTACCCTCAGCCATCAGCGCTCCCATTTACACAGGACACAGCTTATGCCCTCTGTTGGAAAGATAAGTCCGTTTCAAATCTTAGATCAGCTGTAAATCACCAAGCCTTGCTGCTTCCGAAAGCCAGAAAACACCTCATCTTGTGTTTTCAACTCTGCCAAAGAAAGGGACCTTCCCAGTTTTGATTCTGTTCAGGTCCAGAAAAGTTTGCAATGGTGTGTGCGGGAGATAACGATGTGGGTGGGCAACACGGAGCAAGCTTGCACCATACCACAGGCAAAGCATTGTTGACTTCGCTCATAGTCTTTCTTAAATATTGGCAGATTCATTTGCTCGGTGCTTTGGCTCCCAGAGGTAGACATCCCTGAAATTTACGTCCACTTCCAAGTATTCTGAACAAAATGCAAGGCACTCCCTGGCCTGCATTTCTTAGGCAGCTGGTGCCAAAAAACTATCTACATTTTTTCCTCTTTTATATCCTAATACTGAACTTACTTTTCATCTGACATTTGGCCCTAGAATCCTGGGGAAGGGGGGGAAGGCAGGATCCAATAAAAATGCTATTCAACCTAAGTTAACCCACATTGAAAAGTGAAATAATCACTTTGAGAAAGATTTTAGATTTAGATTTTAGATTTGCCATTTGCATGGCATTTCTAAAAAATATGACCATGAAGCTGAAAAACACTTAGCATTTTCCTCATCCCATTTCTCACTCCAAATCAAAATAATACTAAATTGTATCTCTTTTTTAAAAAATCGTAAGACACATAATTTGGCTCTTCTCTCAACCTGTCTCTGAGCCAGCCAATATTCCACCACATTTAAAATGATCAAATATGCATATGGAATTTTCATTAGAAATTGAAGGGACATTGTTATACCCAGTTGAGTTGCTAGAGCATGCCTTCCACCTGTTGTCACTTAACAAAACCCGTCCACCCCCCAGTACTAAAATCACTGGGTTATTTATACCTCAAGTTCTTAGAGGAATCTAACAAGATAGCAGAATGCAAATGTATTTTGCTCTTTGTGGTTTTCCACAAAGAGGAAATGTATTTTCTTCTCCCCAAATGTATATGAGAACTAAGGGCAAAACTGAATACTACCCATATGTTAATAAAAGACTGAAGATTTTATAAAAGCTATGAAAATGTCTCTGAAAGGGATAAAGAATTTTATTCTCTTTATCTTAATTTTCCTCCCTCACTTTTAATGAGGCATAATCTTCTAAGTTGAGGCTGTTTCTGTATTGTAAAAGTAATAACTGAACCGTTTACTAGGCATGTGCAGAGGGAGAATTGCAGTCTGGGAAGACTCGGTTAATAAAAAAAAGAGAAGAAAAGAAAAGCCAAAAACTGCAGTTTGGTAGAGTAGAAACAGACAGAAGCCATATATAGGAAGTGGAAAGCCCAAGGAAGGGTAAGCCATAATCAGTTTAATCGGGATCTGCACAGAAGGGAATTCCACCATTGAAGCTCATCTAGACACAAGACAAACAATGAACAAGCAAAATAATGTACAAAACAAAAACCCAAAGCCATGGGTTTAGATCAACACTTGATAATCACAAAGTTTCCCTCCAGCTTGCACGTGATCCCCAGGTTTCCTTTCCAGTGAATTTGTATTTTTTAAATTCAGTATCTGTGTGTTTAAAGTGTTTACAGTCTGGGCAGATCTGAACTATGGAGGTGAGGGTGTGCAGGAGGAAGGAGGGACTCTCATATTGCAGGGACAGTCTCAAGATTTGGATTAGCTAAATCTGGGGAAGGAAGAGAGTGTGCTTTGAAAATAAAAGTAGTATTTTGAAATCATATATTTAAGTAATAATACAAATCCTAATTTTAACTTACTGGTAAACATAAAAACATATACATTGTTTTCCCTGTTAATTCATAAGCCCACTCTTTCCTATCTGATTGAAAGCATTCTGTAGGGATAGGAAGGCAACTCTTTTCTCCGCTGCCTATTTATCATCTACAGCAGACAGTAATCACTTCAAAAGTAGTTCATCATCTCCCTCTTAGAGCCATTTTTTCCCTCCTAACTCTACTCCTTGCTCTTTATTTCCTCAAACAGCTCTTCTGCATTTTCCACCGCAACTGCTTATATCCCCACTCAGTGCCAATAAGCTCCAACCTCACCTCTTGTATTCGTTTCCTGACTGGGATCCCTAGCTCCATTCTTTTCTCCATTCAATCAAACTAAAATATACAAATGGAATGTTTATGGTGTCTCTTTGCATGATTAATATAGAGTTTTGAGCATTGTAGTTACTTTACAAATATGTGTTCTCTAAATGATTATCAACCTGCACTTCAAGAGCCTTTAATTACTACCCTATTGCCCATTAAGCAAAGTCCAAAACCTTTCCTCTAGGATTATTAGATGCCGTCAATCCTGTGCCCCCTTATTTTTAAACCTCATGTCCCACTCTTCCCTTCTTTGAAAACACCATTTGAAAACATTTGAGTCAAGTTAGCTATCCATTGTTTACAAAGAAATCATCCATGATTTGCTCTCCATATCTTGATTCACTCAATGCCCTATGTCTAAAAGTCCTTCATGTTTTCTTTGCCTACCACAATCTTATCCATCCTGTCTGTCCATGCCTGATTGACTTCCTCTCTGGAATGTTGCACTACACTCTCACTTACCACAACACCAGTTGTGATATTGTCTGTTGTTTCTCAAACTATATTCAAATAAGGACATTAAGAATTCATGTTCTATTATAATCTCTTTATTAATTAAATGTACTATCTCTATATATATCACTTCATTTAAGAAACACAGTTTTTCCCAGAAACAGTCTAGAGAATTAATATTTCAGGAGGATCTAATAAGTGTCATGTTCTCAGCTGGGTGCTTTAGACCAGAATCACAGATCATTTTCACTGCAGCCCTAAGGGAATAAATATTCCATCCATTTAACAATCCAGACAGCTGAGATTTAACAAACTTGGGAAAATTTCCAAGAATCACAGAGTAGTATATGCCACTACCAGAATTCAATCAAGGAGTTATAGAGATAATTAAATAAAATAATGCACACATCTGGAATGGAATACACCCTTAATACCTGCTAAGTAATATTAATGTGTCTGGAGAATATTTTGCTTGATACAGTTCATTTTCTCCAGAGAAATCAGAGGTGGGGTGCCAGCCAAAGTACCTGAAAGTCTTTTTGGATAGGGGAGCCTGGGTGGCTCAGTCGGTTAAGCGTCTGACTTCAGCTCAGGTCATGATCTCACTGCTAGTGGGTTCTAGCCCCACATTGGGCTCTGGGCTGACAGCTAGCTTAGAGCTTGGAGCCTGTTTCAGATTCTGTATCTCCCTCTTTCTCTGACCCTCCCCTACTCATGCTCTCTCTCTCTCTCTTTCTCTCTCTCAGAAATAAATAAAACATTTAAAAAAGTTGAAAGTCCTTTTGGATTGTTTCCCCAAAGGTTTAAACTCTTAGGAGATCTTAAATGGTCTGGAAAGATAAATAGGAAATGTATGAGGAGAGACAGAATGTAGGGGAGGAGCAAGGGAGGTAGTAGATTTTCTCTTCCACTCCTTCCTCAGAAGGGAGAGATACCTGAGCTAAGGAGACAGCTCATGGGAAGACCTGAAAGGGTTACGAAAGAGACTTTGGTGAATTGAGGGCCTGGGAAGACCCAGGAGCAGCCTTCTGGACACTGAAAATGTCTATTAAACACCTAAAAATGAATAATCCTCAAGTTAGCCCCTGATCTTTCCTACCCACTTGCTCTTCCCGTGGTCTCTCTTTTGGGAAAACACCTTGGAATCATTTTGACCTCTTGGTGAGCTCTTTATCCCACAGCCAGTAAATCAGATTATCTTTTTAGCTCTACCTTCAGAATATCACAAGATTTTTGCCAACTCCAAATGTTGGTTCAAGCCTGAATGATTACAACAGCCTCCTCTGTCTCTTTCCTGAATTATTTCAGTGGCATCCTAAGTGGCTTCTTTGCTTCTGTCCTTTTCTCTCTTCAATTGATTCTCAGCCCAGCAGCCAGAGTAAGGCTGTTAAAGCATAAATCAAGCTTCAGTCTCATCACCCATTCCTCAAAACTCTCCAGTGGCGGCCACATCACTGTGAGGGGAAGCTTGTATAGTGACCCACAAGGATTTAAGTGATCTGAACCCATGTTGCCTCCTTCCTCTGGTCCTTTACACTTGTCCCCTTCACCTGGAACTGTCTTTCCCCCCAGATATATACATAATTGACTCCTTACTTTACCCAGCTGTTCCTTTATAAAAAAAATTCCCATATATCTAACTTATTTAAAATAGTCACTCCTTCCCATAACCATTGCTAAGGTGGTCATATAATTTATTGTCTAAACTGATTTTTTTAAGAATTAACTGAGGTGCTATCAGTATGTATGCCAGGACAACAAACACTGACTACCCTACATTTACCGTATTGTTGCTCACCAATTCCTGGATTGTATCACCGGTACATCAAGCATTTATTTTATGGTTTTGTGCTTCCTATCTTTGGATTACAAGCTCTATGAAGATGAGGTTCATTTTGTTCACTGTTTTATCCCTAGAGCCTCCAAAATACCCACTTACTAAATATTTATTGAATGACTAAAAAAACAAACTTGAATTATAAAAAAGATTCTAGAGAGGAAATTTTGAGTGGGCAGATAAGATAATAGATGGCCTGAAAATGGATTCTCAAAGGATGACGTGGACACAGTGAACAGTTAAGAGTCTAAAGAGGCCATACTATAAAAAGAAGTCAGTATCTGTGGAAGATTAAAGACCACAGACTATTTGATGATCTCTCTATGCAGAGTGGGTCTAGTTGGGAGTCCAGGTTCCTCCCCTCCCTTGAACCTGCACATGGTGGACATTTTTTGAGATGGCTCCTAAATTATCTCCACTTCTTGGTACTCTTCCCCTTGGATATGAGCAGAACTTGAGACTTGTTTCTAACCATTAGAATAAAGCAAAAGTGATTGTGTTACATGGGATTCTAACATTGGTCTTGCTAGCAGACTCTCTCCCTCACTGGCTTTGATGAAGTAAGCAGCCTTGTTGGGGAGGCTCATGTGGCAGGGAACTAAGGATGGCATTCAGCCAAGAACCAGCAAGAAACTCAGTCCATCAATCCAACAGCCCATAAGGACCTGAATTCTGCCAACAATCCCATGAACTTGGAAGCAGCTTCTTCTCTAGTTAGGCCTTCAGATGAGAACTCAGCCTTGGCTGACACCTTGACTGCAGACTTGTGGAGGAGTTGGCTAAGCCATGCTTGGACTTTTGACCCACAGAAACTGTGGGATAATAAATACGTGTTGTTTTAAGCCACTAAATTTGTGGTAATATTGCTATGCAGCATTAGAGAACTAATATATTAGGTGAGCCCTGTGACTATTCTGATGAATAGAATATGGAAATGCTTCTATGCCAGTTTCTCAGTCCAGATCTTAAGAAACCGGCAACTTTTATTCTCTGTCTCTGGGAACACTCTGTCTGTGAACCATGAGCCACCGTGGAGAAGTCTGACTCCACTGAGACTGCTATGTTAAAGAAGCCACATGGAGATATTCTCCTTAATGGTTCCAGTTGAACCCAGTCTTCAAGCCAACCTTGACAAAACGCCAGGCATGTAACTGAAGCCATCTTGTACATCCCTCTGAATAGCCTTTCTGCTATCTGAATATCATGAAGTGGTCCCAGTTGTGACAATGAGTTTGATATATCAACTTGACTAGGCCACAGAGTGCCCAGACATTTGATAAAACAAATACACTGGGTGTTTCTGGATACAATGAACATTTGTATCCACATACTGAGAAAAGCACATTGTCCTCAATGTGGGTGGGCCTCATCCAATGCTGCAAGCCCAAATACAATGAAAAGGCTGAATGAAAGAGAATTCACTCTCTGCCTATTTTTGAACTAGGACAACAATCTTCTGCCTTTGAACTTGGACTCTGACTAGAATTTACAACATTGGTTCTCTTGGCTCTCAGGCTTTCATACTCATACTAAGATGATACCATTGTCTCCGCCTTGCCAATTATAGATCTTGGACTTCTTAGCCTCCACACTCATGTAAGCCAGTTCATAATAAATCTTTCAATAGATGATAGATAGATAGATAGATAGATAGATAGATAGATAGATAGATCCTATTGTTTCTGTTTCTGGAGAACCCAGACTAATACACTAGACAATCCCAACTAAAACAGAAAAATGTCTCAAGTAAGCCCTTTCCAAATTCATGACCAATAAAACCATAAGGTACAATTAAATTGTTGTCATTTTAAACTGCTAAGTTTGGAAATAATTTATTATGCAGTAAAAAAAAATTTTAAACAATGTATCAAGGATATTTCATGGAGACTATTGAAGGGTAATAAGGAGGGCTTCCCAGTTAAGATTTTGGCCACATAGAAGGTCCTAGAAATGATGGAATAACTTCTCCATGTGTTGGGTGGGGAATAGAGAAATACAAGAAATGATGGGGGTTAAACTTCCCCCTGGAAAATATAGGAATCATAGAAAAAAAATTAATATTCAATGCTTGCTAGGTGCTTGAAATTGTGGACTGACATGTATAGAATATATAATATCATCATCATCATTTTTTCTTTGAATTCAACATTTACAAGTGGTAACAAGTTCTTTTCTATGTAACTAATACCTAGAACAAGGCATTGAGTACTGTATGCCCACAAAAATATTTGCTGTTATTAATGGTAGCTTCTGGAGTCACCCATAGAGTAGAATCATGGCCTTCCCTTTAGAGGGAAGGAGGATTTGCTGTCTTTATAATATAATGTGTATTTCCTGATATTTGTTTTCTTCTTCTTTCATGATGGACGGAGCCTTGGTCTTTGGGTTTTTAGTCTAACAGAACCACCTTTCTAGTTACACATCTCTACATATTTTTATATTTGACATTTTCTACAAAACAAAAACAAAAACAAAATACCTCTGAAAAAGGCTTCTCAAATGATGTAAATTCATCCTTTCCAGGGAAGCAGATGATAGACCATGCAGGTTATGCTCCAGGAGTCCTTATCATTCCTCCCAAGATTTCTGTGCCCAAGTTCTCACTATGATTTATGCCCATCACCTTCTGATCCTTACTGTAGGACTCTCTGATGGAAGTCTCAGCTTTTGTCAAAATTGAAAAGGGAAAAGTACCATATCTCTCCTTTAAGACTCCTGTGAATCTGGCCAACTCAGAAACCATTGTCTCTCACAACTTCTGTTGGGCTCTTACATGCAGAAGCTAATTAGGTGCAGACATGTAGATTAGTTGGTGATACAAGTAAAGAAAAGTGGAGGCCTATTTAAGCCCTGATATTCCCTGAATTCTGGCAAGAGTTTGATTCAGAAAGTTGCATTTGAAGTATCTGACAGACATCCCAGTGGAGATTTTGACAAGGCATTGCGATATAGTAGGGGCTATCAATGGAATGTTGGTACCCTCCTCCCCATTTCATGTGTTGAAGCTTAATCCCCAATGTGATGATATTTGGACATGAGGCCTTTAAAAATTCATTAAGTCATGAGGTTGGAGCTCTCATGATGGGATTTGCAACATTATAAGAAGGCACAAGAGAGTTCACTTCCTCTCTTTCTCTCCCCACTATGTAAGGATACAGCAAAGGTGTCCATCTATATAAGACAGGGAACATATCCCCACCCGACATGAGATTTGCAGGCACCTTGATTTTGGACTTCTGAGCCTCCAGAACAGTGAGAAATAAATGTCTGCTGGCTAAGCCATCCAGTCTACACTATTTATGATAACAGCCTGAACTGACTGAGACACTGGGACCCACTTAAGAAATCTCGGGTAAAGCTATGAATTTGAGAAAATTCATCATCATGAAAGTCATGGATTCATCTCGGGGGTAGAGTATAAAGAGAGATAAAAGGGGGCCCATTATTTGGTCTTGAGAAAGTCCCATGGTGTAAGATCCAATAGAGGCCACTCAGTTGAAACAGGATGCCAAGAACAAGCAACCAGAATAGGAGGGACAATGAAAGAGCAGTGAGTCATAGAGAACAGGGAAGAAAAGTGTTTCAAGAAGGAAGGCATGTTCAGCCATGTCAACAACAGTGCCCAATGCTGCTGAGGATCAACTAATGAGAGTAATAAAAAAAATGTGCAACAGATTTAATAACACAACAAATAGGGGTGATTCTACCAAGACTTATGTCAAAGAACCTGAAAGGAGTTAGAAGGGATGAGAAGTTTAAACAACTCCAAGGATGTCATTTTACTGAAATTCATGTCTGAGATAGGCTATGATAGGAGGCAGGCTGGGAATCACAGTCAGGGAAGACAGAGATGCATTGTTATAAGTACAGCCACAAGTTTGGCATCTCATTCATCTTTTTTTCCTTTCCAGTGATTCGCATCTTTAACCACCTCATGCATGCTGATGCACATTAGTTTTGTTCAAAGTTTTTCTACACTTGGGACTTTAGAAAGAATGTCTTGGGGACGTTTTCTTTCAAGAATGTAATTTAATTATTTTTCTATTTCTAGTTGGATAAAGTAAACAATTTCAAGGGTTTATTTTTTCTCATTTTCTGCTTTTAAGCTCTTTTATTTCCTCACCATCTCAATAAACATCCTTGTGTTTATGATTAGGGAGATGATTCATTCCTCCAGTAGAGTAGGTGTGGAAAGATTTTACATTGTTTTCCTCTGCACAGCACTAAAAAAACTAACAAGTTTCAGGCAGTCTATCAAAACAAATGGTCAACACAGAAAGGAAATCCATCAAACCAGTGTATCCACAGCCCTGCAAGTTATTTGCATAAGAGAATCATCAGTCAAAAAAGTTCAAGAAGCTGATCCTGAATAAGGAGAACACTCTTGTCCCCAAATAAAATTGACAGCCTAAGTTTTCATGATATATGATTCCAAAGATTGAGGCTAATGAGTCTGGCAGATATATTCTATCATCTTCTTTGTCCAATGAAATGAAAATATGCAAATCTATGTGAGTGTCCAAAGCATTTTCACTGACGTTCTAACAGAAGTTATATTGACTTTAAAATGATAATGATAATAGACTCAAGTCGCTATATGGAGTTCTTCAGTGTAAGAACATCAGTAATGTAGGAATATATGAAAGCAAAATAAAGTTGTTCACAGACAAATAAACAATGCAGTGCTAATAACATGTTTATGAATAATGACAAGCCAGTACTATCAGTTTTTCAAAGGGACGTCATCATAATGGTACTAACAATGGTAACAGTAATGGCTTGCCTAGAGATGAGTCCAGGAAAGGCAGAGACCAACTTTTCAAGATGTTGCCTTGATTTAGCACCAATCCTAGGGATAACAATGCAAATAACTAAGATCTGAGTCCCATGTCTGAAACACAGGATTTCACCTGAACCACTGAAGGAACTGGTGATCTTTTGCTGTGTCTATGTGCCATCAAAAAAAAAGGCATCCCAAAAATGCATTCCATGAGGTTAGAAAGGAGTGTGTGGAGTCAAAATAGAGTTAGATGACAGATGTCATTTGGAGTCAGAATAGTTATAATGAGCCACTAGAGTCAATCTAGTTTTCAGTACCCAATAATTCATGGAAGTTATATTTTCGGGTGACTGCTCAGCTCTCTGCTATTGCTTTCCCTAAGGAAGAAAAGAAGCCCTGCAGAAGGAGTGGGTTTCTATTCATGTTGGAACCTTATGATCCACCCAGCTGCTTCTGATTGATCTAAGTGGAGAGACTATTAGATGTGAAAAGTAATGGTACTCTCACAATGAAGAACTCACACTAGAGACACAGAGATTGTAGGCAAATAAAGTGGATGCTTAAAATGAAAGAATATATAGAGGTAAGGTTGAGAGGCTGCCACTTTGGCCATTTGTTCTGATGAGCATGAAGAGACATCCCTTCTGTAGGGAGAAGCAAAGGAATAGACATACAGAGAGAAATAAAAACTAGAGAATATGTGGCCACGGAGAGAGATGCAAAAGACTCCTGATGGCTTTCTTATTGCAGGCTGTATTTCAATGAGTCTTTATTTCCATGAGATATTAGTTTTTATTGTATCTCTTTCTCTCTTTATTTAAACTCTGATTAGAACACTGGTTTCTGACATAATACAAGTACTCAACAACAAAAACAATAAGAACTAACATTTATTTTATGTTTATTACATTCCTAACATCATCCTAAGCATTTACATGAATTTTTTCATTCAACTCTCAAGCAGAGTTATAAGGTAGATACTCTCATTTTCCTCATTTATAGGAAATGGGGGTGGGGCACTGACCCAAATGGTAAATGGGGGAGCTGCTTGAGTTTCAGTGCAAGTAGCCTCACACCAGCACTCACCCTCTTAATCTCCAGCAGTGTCCTTGTATAAATCTAATTAAGTCTCACTTTTACCTATAATGTGTGGATAATAAATCTGACCTTGCATGTATAGATTAAACATGATGATATATGTAATGACACAGTGTAAACTTTAGAATCCCATGTGTTATGATTTGGTTTTGCTTTGGTTTGATCCTGGTTTAACCTTTCATTTACTTTGATCATTCATCCATTAACCCATCCATCCAAAAATTTTACATTTATTGAGCCCAATATTCATATTATCTTGTGTTATGATGTGTAAATGCATGAGGTACTTATCACTGGTGCATATAATGAAGAAAAGCAATTGTGTCTTTGTTATCTGCCACCACCATAACCTCTCTGCCGGGTTTAAGATGATGATGATGATGATGATGATGATGATGATGATGATAAATATACTTACCACCTAATCAGAGTTGTAACAATGTAGGTCCTGTTTATCAAATCACTGTTAAAATTTTATAGGAATATGATAAATGTGTAGAATTACTAGCTTCTAAATTGATGCCAAAATATTATCATCCTTCTAGTACACAGGAACTAATTAGTATATGTGAAACTACCTAATTGAAAAGATAACTGGCCTTATTTCAGTATGCCTGGTTTTAGCATTCATTTTCTAGGTGCTATTCCAGAAGAAAAAATTATACTAGAAGATATTTCATGAATTTGTACCCTATTTTTATAAAAATTGCTTGAAAAATATAGAATCTGAACAGAGAGATAGAGTGGTCTGATCACTATTTGGAAATCCTAATATACTATGCTGGGGTTCAAAGTGCTCATGACCTTAAACCATGTCTTTCAGATCCATGGACAGTACTGGATAAATACTAAAATCCTTCTTCCTTAGGAACCACTGTTTCTAGGTCCCACACTGCTTATATCCCTTCTGATAACACATTTTTTCTTTGTATATTTTCAATTTGGTTGACTCAGCTTTAACTCACCCAGTTAAGATCATATTCTGATCTTGCCTCCTTGTGACCATACTAGGAACCTATAACCTAGTCTCCCTAAGTTGAACTTGGTGATTTGCAGGTGTCCTCTACCACACATTTACAATCTCCTGAATTATTACTATGACTCCATAAAGGCACTACTTAATAATTTATAACCCGTGCAAAAATATCCTCATTTTTGACCCACCAAAAAGTCTATCAACAAGGATGTTTTCAGGTACAAGGGAAGGAAAACCAAATCAAACTAGTTTAGTAGGAAAAAGAGAACTTATCATTTTGTGCAGACTTTGGTCTAAGTTTTTAAGCAGTTTGTTCATGACATTGGCCATATTTTTCTGTTATATTCTCACTCTTGTACTGCTCCATGAGCTGGCTTCACCTTCAGATTGTCTTGCTTCAAGGTTAACAAAATGCTACAGCAATTAGTCTTCACATCTGCAAAACACTCAGTCCAAGACAATTCTCCACTGAACAGAAGTCTCCTACATTTGGTGTTAAGTTGGATTAGCTTGGGCTTAGATTACTAAACAGTCCTGAGCCAAATATTGATCATCATGGCCCCAAAGGAGCTAAGACAATGTCAGTGAGCTTACCCTAATTGAGGCTTACCCATGAAAGATGATATGGCATCAAGCTTACAGAAATTATATGGGCACTACATGATGTTAGGGACCATCATAATGGCTGCTAGAGAAACAACTTCAGTCTATCCTTTGGTTACACAGATCCACTTATACTCTGTTTTTGTACCCATGCTTTCAGAAATTCTCAATTACATAAACTACATAAAGTCCATCCATAAAGAGGCAGGCAAAATTCTCCTAGTGAATCTAATTCTGAGTCTAGGGTTACTATGTTATAAGTATCCCATTTCATCAAATCCAGGTTTGTTGCTCACCATCCTGAAACTATTTCTGGAGTTGTTCAGACCCCTCTTATATAGCGTGTCATACACTCTTAGCTTTGCCTGCCTTTTTTTGGTGCTATTACCACCACTGTATACTGTAAGTGGGATTTCATCAATATCATGCAAGTGTAACCTGGCACTTCCTCCCCTCCTCTCCCACCCTGTGGCTTCCCTGTTGATACTTAGGTGTGGAACACCTAATTAGTCGGTGCCATGTATGCAAAACTCAGAATGCAAAAATGTTGGACTCCAAATGGTAGACTTTTGACTACTTGGAGACAAGAGTTAATGGAAAACTTTTCCTTCTGTCTATTCTACTCCTCCTCCTTACCCATGCACACTCAGGAGACATACTTGATACCCCGGGAGATAGCCCTGCGGGATAAAATAAACATATGTATTTAGCAGCAGCCATCTCTCTACTGTAAACTTGTACTGTCTCTCTCCTTACTCTTTCCCTTTCAACCCTGTACCCATGGTTTGTACATCTTAATAAAGTAATAATACATCTGCTTTTGATTCAAGTTCTCTTTTCTGGGGAGCACAGGCTAGGACAATGTGTAATAGATCTATGACACTTTCATTAACAAAAGTTAGTAGAGAACTGGATAAATGAAATAAAACTTCTATTTGGGAAAGTAGGCAATGAGAAACATGCAGAAATCCCTGGTACATGGCACATATTATAATCTTCTGGCCATAAATAACAAGGACAACCTGCCCTGGCAAAGGAAGGCATTCCTTGGTCAACTAATCAGAACACTCCTGATTCTAACCTATGAATGGATTTCCCTTGTCCATTGTCTTCCATGGAGATAGACTTTGGAAAGGATGCAGTTTCTGGGGCCTGACCACTTGAGTAGCCCACTTCCTGTTGATGTGATTCCTGGATCCTTGGGATTATCTTAGGGTTTGAGAAATACAGGCACTTTTGGCCAGTCATTGGGGTTTTTTGGAAGTACAGCTCACTTAAAAATTTAGTAGGCTGCCGGTCTATTTGCTTTGGGTCTATTTGCTTATGATCAATTCCACCGGCCAACATCAAAGCCAACTTCTTTGTCAGTTCATGCCTATATGAACTGGGGAAATTTTATCTTCTAGAAATATATCTCCATGGTCTTTTTATTTCACAGACCCTTGCTTAATGGCTGCAACTATATTCCTGGCCTGTGCCTTGAGGCAATTTGAAAAATTACTTTTATGGATGGACCCCTAATAATAATAAATTCCTTATGTTTAGACTACTCCATATCTGTTTCTTCACAGAGTGACTCTTCTTTTTGTTAGGCAAAGAATGCTTAGCAGGATGAGCTTGGAGGAAACCTGGTCTCACTTTTATTTCCTCCTGAATCCCCCCAGCTTTCTGCCTTGCTTGTCACCAACCTTGACTTGAGGTGGAGATTGTGGCATTTCTGTCCCTGAAAGATTCCAGATTAGATTGGTGGACATTCTGGTAATATGTCTTCTTAGCTCTTCTTTCTTTCTTACATTTCATACCTGATACATAAGGCAATTTGTCAGCTCTACCCTAAGGACATATCTCAAATTGGAAAACTTCTCACCCCATTCTCCACCAGCCCCAAGACAGTTCAGTCATTCCACCACTATCTTCTCTAAAGATACTATAATAGTCTTCTGATGTAACTTTACATAAATGTCCATGTGATCTGGTCCATCTTTTCTGTTCCTGCCTTCTCCTCTTGCTTACCGTACACACAGCTCATACTGGCCACCTAGCTTGTTATTCCTTGAAATAACCTTGAAATACCTTGAGGAATGTATACTCCCTGAGACCTCTGCCCAAGAACTTTCCCTCAGATGTCCTGATCATTCTATCTATAAATAACAGCACAAACCAATTTCTATCCCCTTGCTTTATTCTTAAAAATAATTTGTCACTCCCTAACTTCCACTTTGTAATTTTTTCCAATAGCATATCTCTATGAATTAGAATATTAGATTCACGATGACAGGGTCTTGTCTGCTATATGTCCCCTGATGAGGACAGTGCTGAGCAGAGTAGGCATTCAATAAATACTCTTTCAGTTGTGCTACCTTCTGCCTCAGCTTGTCTCTTTCATACAAGATCTTTCTGTATTCTAGAAGAAAGAACCTATCAAGACCCCTGATGCTACAACTTCATCAAGTCTGAGTAACAATACATAAAAGCCACAACCAAGCCTCTATCTTGCTTACACATAACAAAGGTTACCAACTTCCTACTCTGGCATGGGGCTGGAGGTGGTCTTTGCTTCTCTCCTACCTGTTTCCTCCACTCAACAAACTGCACAATGAAATGTGGATGAGTAACCACTTCCAGTACCAAAATATGAATCTGTTAGAATCTTTTGGGATGCAAGCAATAGAAAGTGCAATTCAAACTGACTTGAACAATGAAGGGAACTCATGTACAGAAATCCTACTAAAACAAAACAAAACTTCCAGAGATATGTAAGCTCTAGGGATAATTTGATCTTAGTTCCTACTCTATTTCCCTCATGTTCTGTTGGCTCCACACTCCTCGAGATGTGACTTTCACTTCAGTATGGCTGCCCTCAAATTACTATCATATCCGCGGCAGTTCTAGATTCCAAAAATGCACACTGTACAGTCTAGTGATTTTAATCCTACCTGTATGATTCTTAAAGAAAATACAATAAATTATTTATTCCACTGTACACAACACTACATGATTTGACTACTGCTATTGCTGTGAGTAATAAAGCCATTTGCCTTCTGCCAGGCAAACTTGTTAGCTTGAGGTAAAATATCGAAACTTTCTATTATGCTGAGTGAAATAAGACATATGGAGAAAGACAAATACCAGATGATATCACTTATATGTGGAATCTTAAAAACAAAACAAACGCATAGACAAACAAAGACAAAGCAGAAACAGATCCATAACTACAGAGAACAAAGTGGGGATTGCCAGAGGGGAGGAAGGGTAGAGAACTCAGCTAAAAAGGTGAAAGGGAGCGGGAGGTACAGGCTTCCATGTATGGAATAAAGAAGTCACAGGCAGAAGAGGTGAAGCATAGGGAATATAGTGAATGGCACTGTAGCAGCATATGGTGACAGGTGGTTGTGACACCTATGGTGAGCACAGCATAACATATACTTCAATTTAAAAAAATAAATTTTTTTTAACAATTTGGAACCTTTCAGGCTGTCTGTAATCTTGTCCTTCAAGTTTTTTTCACTCTCAGTATTCCTCATCCCACCTAATCTTTATAGTTGCATAAGCCCCAAGGTTTGGTGCCATACTTATTCTCTCTCTCACGTTCCCCATATCTCCTCCATAACCTGTTCCACCTTCAAAATATATAGAATATGAGCACCTTCTAAATACTTTCACTACTACCACCTCACTTAAGACACTGTTATTTCCCTCACAACATATTACCACAATAACTTCTAATTAGCCTCCAGCTTCTGCTGTGTCCTCCATATTATCCATGAATCCTGGTAAAACATGAGTCAGGCACTCCTTACTTAATTCTTTTAATATAAAAACTTTTGTGAAGGCAGTACTATTTAAAACCTGAGTTTCTTCCTTTCCAGCTTTATTTCTGTCCATAATATTTATCCCTTTCAAACCTACCAAGTAATTTCATTACTTTTTTAAAATTTTTCAGTCTTTTACAAAAAGATAATAAGCTTCATGAAGGCAGAATTCATGTGCATTTGTTCACTGCTATAGCTTTGCACTTAGACTAGGATCTTGCACATAAAACATTTATATAAATAAATATAAATATTTATGTTCATTTATATATATTTATTCATACATACATCTATGTATATATGGATTATGTATCATCAAAGTCCAGAGAATAGGAGATTTCAAGTTAGAGTGATCAAGAGTGTCAATGATTTCAGAGAACTAAGGGGCAACTGACTGGCTCAGTCAGGAGAGCATGTGACTCTTGACCTCAGGGTTGTGAGTTGAGCCCCGCATTGGGTGTAGAGATTACTTAAAAGTAAAATTTTTTTTAAAAAAAGAAAGATACCTAAAAATTTTAAAGGACTCAGATATAATAGATTGATGCATGTTTCAAAGGAAAGTGCAGGTGACCTGATAGTGATGTGCTTCAGTAAAGTGAATGGAGAAATAAGAGGGGCAGGGGATCGTTAGGAAACCAAGAGGGAATGAGACCCATGGCACACAGACATTCATGTCAGACAGGAGGACGGGCATCCTTCCATCATAACGAAAGGACAAAAGAAATGGTTTTCGTAAGGTCGTAGGTTGGAGAGGAGAGGTTGATGGATAACTCATCCTAGTTCATCTCCCTTCTCCATGAAGTAGGATATTAGGAAGTTAGATTATCTTGTGAAAAGGGGAGATGACAAAGAAATTTGGGGAAACAAAGACACTTGAAATGAATACTGTAGAGAATGAATGAGGAGACTGGAGGGAACCAGGATGGCAGAACTGTTCTATGTTGCACTTCTTTTATTGCGTTTACTTTGTTACATTTTGTTTTCCTTTTGAAGAGAAGCTTTCATTTTAGGTCAAATAAGTGAAACTTATTTCCTAGCACCCATGGAGTCATAAGTATATGTGTGTGTAGATATGTACATGTGTAAACCAATGAATGTGTGTGTATGTAGGTGATCTTTCATATACTTAGAATTTCATATCCCATACTCTCCTAGAGACACTCGTAAATAGCCTCTGCTATGCCAAATATGGACCTTCATTCATCTGTCAATCAAATAAACATTTCAAGCCATTACACAGAAGTCTTTATTATCTGTCTGGAAACCATTTCGTTTTGGCTCTGTACAGCAACTTGTGCAATTACTTAATATTTCACTGAATCTTGGTCTTACTATTACATTAACATGGGTGGAAATGGAGAAGATACTGGTAACTAACATGATCAAGACAAATTGAAATCATTAGGCATTATGAAGCTGCAGGTCTCTAGCCTTATATGCTCACTGGCAAGCATGTGTGTGTGTTCAAATGTAAACAAAGAACAAGATGAAGACGACGACGATGACAAGAAGCAGAAGCAGAAGCAGAAGCAGAAGCAGAAGAAGAAGCAGAAGCAGAAGCAGAAGCAGAAGCAGAAGAAGAAGAAGAAGAAGAAGAAGAAGAAGAAAACAAAGAAGATGAGGACAAAAACAAAGAAGAAGAAGAAGGAGAAGAAGGAGAAGAAGAAGGAGATAAATTAAAGGATACAAGTAAAACTCTGAAAGTATGTCCCACTAGGAATAAGGAAAGATTATTAATGCTGATTTAAAGAATTTCAGATTCAGTCTTGTGTTCAGAACAAGGGAGAGAGAAGGGGAAGCTTGTTCTATCTTTCGGAGAGCACTTTGATTTGACCATCTTGCATTTCGGGTCCTCCAAAAGTCATTCTGGGCAGCTTCTGCCACTCTCTGTTCTCTCATTTCCCAGATAAATTCTTCCAGCTGTCTGACAAAACCTTTGAATTTCAACTTCAGTGACAGATCGTTTCCCTTGAAACAGGAAAACTCCACAACTGGAATTTTCAGATTTTCCCTGGAGGATTTGTACACGTGCGCTAAACCCAAAGGGCTTGATTTAGCTGATGAGCTCACAGCCACTGTGGCTATTCTTTCCCAAGTTTCCACCGCAGACCATGGAGGAGGCTGACCATAATTAGCTGTTTCTTTCAACTGGGAAGACCCAACCCATAATTTGGACAGGAGCAGCCATCTAGAAAAGTTATTCTAAGCCATGTTTGTGCCTATCCTGATTCTGCTCCCCTTATCCTGTGAATTTACTGGCACTTACAATTTTGGAAGATCAGGCAAAAAGAACTATCTCCAGAGTAGACTCTACATGTTTCCACTTCAGCTCCAAGTTGTTTGAACAGACTGTCTAAGTGCAGGGACAAACAACTCCTGTGGTTACATGTCAGTCAAATTGCCATTAGTTTTATTTAAGTAATTTAATTACTGAAATAATTAATAAAGTTCAATCTAAATTATCTGATAAAAGAAGTATTAGAAGTGACATTTGCCTAGTTAGGAGTGAAACAACTACCTGCTGATGTATGATGGCCTAGCATAGCCACCAGAGGAGAGACTACTCTTCTTGGCAGACAGACGACAGGACATTAGATGAGACGAATGCCCGGGACACCCCTGAGCAGACTGATTCATATGCATGGGAGCTGCTGTCCTTTTTCCTTCTCAATTTACTGACCATTATTTGCCAACCTGGGATAGAAGACAGAAACAGGGTGCCAAACTAATTATGTGCAAACAACCCACGTAAATTGAGGCTATCCCAGACAAAATGTAGAAAATAGTGCCGTCCTCCCTCCTGGGCTCTGGGCCCACTTATCAAGTGCAACAATAACTTTGCTACTGGTGCATCATAACATTTTCCCCACCTTCTTTTTCATGGAAGGGCAATCTCCTTTCTGGTGGCCAAACTAACTTGGGACACCATTCAGCTTCTTAAAAGGAATAGGTTTATCTGTTCTGACAAAGGTAGTGTTGGATATCTTAACACATTCATCAATCCCTGAAGGTCTGGTGATGAGTATTGTAGCAAACAACTTTCATTAATTACTTACATATTTTACTCAAAAAACATAGGATCAGGGAGTGCCATATACAAACAAAACATACAAACAAGATTCCTGCATTCCTTTATATCAGCTTTCCCAGTTAGTTCTTCAACAGAGAACTATCAGATAAGTGTATATTTCTCCCATGTATTTGTTCTTTGCGGGGGGGGGGGTTATAAATTTTTGGAAAAGAAATTTTATTTATTTTTTTTTTTTGAGGAGGAAGTCACTTTATTGAGGGGAGAACACTGCACGTGGCTGACACATGAAGGCAGCCTGGGGGGCGCCCTACACATCAGTCTCAGAAAGGGGCATGGCGGGGCAGTTGCTAAGAAAGATCAACTGGACGAGGTTCCTCTGGCAACTTCCTGACCATCTCCTTGAAGGCAAATGTGGCTACAGGTAGAGCCTGTCAAGGGTGCTTTCTTATTTTTTATAAAGAACATTTTCTTTAGATTTTTTAAAGTCTTCATTTGTTACTTTCATCCTGTGTTCTCTCAAGGCCATCAGACTGACTTCTGTACAGATTGCCTTGATGCCGGCCCCAGAGAGGTCATCTTTAGCTATGATCAAGTCATCCAGGGTCACATCATTGGCCAGCATCATCCTGCTTGTGTGGATCTGAAAGATGTGCTTCTTAGTCTTTTCATTGGGCAGGGGGAACTCAATTTTCCTGTCAATGCAGCCTGGTCTGATAAGTGCTGGATCCAAAGTTTCTATTCGTTTGTGGCCATGATAACTTTCACGTCACCCCTTGAATCAAATCCATCCAACTGGTTCAACAGATCCAACATTGTTCGTTGAATTTCTCTTTCACCACCAGAATTTGAGTCATATCTTTTTGTTCCAATGGCATCAATTTCATCAATAAACACGATGGACGGTGCATGTTCTTCCGCAACTCGAAACAATTCCCGAACGAGTTTGGGCCCTTCACCTAGGTACTTCTGAAAAAGTTCAGAGCCAGCCACTCTTAGGAAAGTGGCTGAGGTTTGGTTTGCTACTGCTTTGGCTAATAAGGTTTTANGTCAATGCAGCCTGGTCTGATAAGTGCTGGATCCAAAGTTTCTATTCGTTTGTGGCCATGATAACTTTCACGTCACCCCTTGAATCAAATCCATCCAACTGGTTCAACAGATCCAACATTGTTCGTTGAATTTCTCTTTCACCACCAGAATTTGAGTCATATCTTTTTGTTCCAATGGCATCAATTTCATCAATAAACACGATGGACGGTGCATGTTCTTCCGCAACTCGAAACAATTCCCGAACGAGTTTGGGCCCTTCACCTAGGTACTTCTGAAAAAGTTCAGAGCCAGCCACTCTTAGGAAAGTGGCTGAGGTTTGGTTTGCTACTGCTTTGGCTAATAAGGTTTTACCTGTGCCAGGTGGTCCGTAGAGAATGACCCTCTTTGGGGGCTTTATACCCATCTCTTCATAATATTCGGGATGAGTGAGAGGAAGCTCCACAGATTCCTTAATTTCCTGGATCTGGTTGTCCAGACCCCCAATATCAGCATAGGTTTCCTGGGGGGCCTTTTCTACCTTCATCACTGTGACCAAGGGATCCATGTCATCCATGAGCACCCCTATGACGGCATGTACCTTGTGGTTGAGCAGGACTGAACAGCCTGGTTCCAGCAGGACCTTGTCTACAAAGGAAAGAATGCTGATGTTGTGTTCTGAGCCCACAGATGTGGACACGATGGCATGATTGTCATCAGTGGTCTCTTCCAACATTCCTACTGACATTGGGGTCCCCCTCAGATCATCCACCTTTGATCTTTCCTCCTCTTGCTTTTCTTCTAAAGGCTTCATTTGTTCCTGATTTCTAATGAATTCTTCCTCCGTGAGAAGGTAGTCTTTAATTCTCTCTAACTTCAGTAATTTTAAGCAGCACTGAGTGTGAGGTGTCACCAGTGGCAGCTTGCTGGCAGCATCCGGTCCCTTTGTTTTCTTCTTCTTTTTCCCCATTCTAGTTGGTACAAGAGGCTTGTATTTCTTTTTCTTGCCTTGACATCCTTCTTGCCACATCCAGGGCCATGACCACCGCTCTGACTTTGTCTCATCTTGCTTCGGCCGCTCAAACCTGGAAAAGAAATTTTAAAAGGGAGGATATTAGAGGGGAACCTGGGTGGCTCAACTGGTTAAGCTTTCGACTCCTGACTTCAGCTCAGGTCATGATCTCACAGTTCGTGAGTTTGAGCCCCACTGTCTGCACTGTCAGCACAGATCCTGCTTCGAATTCTCTCTCTCCCCTCTCTTTCTGCCCCTACTCTGCTCACTCTCTCTCTCTTTCAAAATAAATAAACTTTAAATTTTTTAAAAGTAAGGCAGTTAGAATCACATGATGTGCATAATATTGGGACTTACTGTGTTAATGTGATTGTTTGATTCAATAGGCGTTTAATAACCACTTGTTATGTGTCAGGCATATACACCACATATATATATATGGTGGCTCTGAAGTTCTAGCAGATATATATATGTAAATACTTGATAATATATATAGTATTATCAAGATGGTCCAGTCAGGCTTGTATACCTGCAATTATGGTGCAGCATGACAGGTGCGCAGGGCCTTGGTGTGCACAGAGTCCTGGGAGGGTGCTTGGAGTCCTCAGAGGAGGGAGGGGGTACAGCATCTACAGCTTATGGGACTCTCAAGGGCGATACTTGAACTGACCCTGAAAGGAGTGACTGAGGAGGAGCGCCATTGCACGGGAAAGAGTAGAACACAGGAATGAGTAAAAACAGGAGACTGGGTGATACCAGCAGGAACCCAGCAAGAGTGATGATGGAGAAGGTGTTCCAGAGAAGTGTTCATAGTTAGGAGTGGAGATGTAGCATTTTTTAAAAGGAAAAGAAAAGGAAAGAAATGCTTTTGACAAAGCAAATTCACAGAGAATGTTAGCACAATTTCTCTTGGCTCTGCTTCTAAACTCCTAAAGGAAGTGGGGTGGGGCTAGGCTGACCGCAGGTAGGAATAACAACAATCACCCCCATTTTACAGGTATGAAAACTGATAGGTTTGCTAACCCTGTGGAGTATATATTATTATCCCCCCCTCACAGATGAGGGGACTGAGGGGCAGAGAAGCTAAGTCCACTTTACACTAATGAGCATCTATTTGTTAAGTATCCAGTTCATGTAATAAGAAACATTTTATTGGGAGAGTGTGCCATCTGTGTTGACTTTCTCTATCCTAATAAAACCTGAAAAACTGAAAAATCTCTACTTGATTTGCAACATTTAGGCACTGAATAAATATCCATACCACTCACATTTAAAATGCCTCACCCCCAAACCCAAACATTGTCAACGTCTCCTGCAAAACTATGACCCTGAGTTTTTAGTTGTTGACTTGAAGACTTTAGGATATTTCATATCTGCCGCAGTTGAAAGAATGCTATTCATGTTAACCACAAGAGGCTTAAGAGAGAAGCTAACTGCTGCATCCGCATTCTTGGAGATAGCAGAAGGGGCTGTTCTGTTGCTTGACAGCAGCAGGGGCCTGAGGGCCGTCTCAGGGAGCCTGCCGCCAGGGAGGTGACTCATGGGGCAGCGCCAGAGCTTCGGAACTCATCCGCTTCAGGAATGAGGAACTCAGCGCCCACAGGGAATGAGATCAGTTGCTTTTAAGGACAATCTGGTTGTCAGGCTCAATGAACACCCACATAAGACATCACCGGTCGTGTAAGAAAAAAGACATGTGGTTCCTCGGCTGCCTCTGAAACTCTGGCTGCACAGGAACACTGGGAGACATACTTTCCCCAAGGCCTTCCAAGAAAATGAGGAGTGCTTGTTTTCCACAAATTTGGTTAGTTTTAGGACTCTGTAATTTCGAAATAATACTACCTTCCCTCCGAACGTGAATTTATTCTAAGGCACCATGTTTCGTGTGTCCCTCAGCCATTACCATTGTCTCCATTAAGAGAGACATATTTTCTTGTTCAGATCTTCAGAGAAAAATACTTTAATGGATTATCTTACGGTCTTTATTTTTTTTTTAATGTTTTATTTATTTCTAAGAGAGAGAGAGAGAGAGAGACAGCGTGAGCAGGGGAGGGTCAGAGAGAGAGGGAGTCACAGACTGAAACAGGCTCCAGGCTCTGAGCTGACAGTCAGCACAGAGCCCGACGCGGGGCCCGAACCCACGAACCGCGAGATCATGACCCAAGCGAAAGTCGGACGCTTAACCGACTAAGCCACCCAGGCGCCCCATATCTTACGGTCTTTAAACACCTGTAGGTTTTCAGTAATCACTTCTTTGGACATAAACCACGTATGCGCCTTGGGGTCTTTGTTTCGCACTATGCATGTACTAGTGAGAAGTCCTCAGCGTGTGGCAGAAAGAAAAACAAAAACATATACCCTATCAATTTTTTGATCTATATATACTACATCAAAAAACTTTGTTTATACAACCAACCAAATTTTATTGAACCTGATTTTATTACACCTATCAAAGAGATATGTATGGTATAGACGCAACAAAAATTTAGGGCACCACAAATCTTGTCACTTATCCATGAAGTGACCTTTGACCTGGATTTAGATCTGTCTTTGGAGGTTAATCTTCAGAAACACAGTATAGAAAACATATAATCATAGCCTCAGTGATTGAATACTCTCTAATGTTATAATCAAGTTTAATCATTCTATAAAGTCTATCTTTACGAAAGTGTCCTAAAATTGATCCATTATTGGTGCATTCCTGCCATTAACGCAAAATGAATAGCTTCATTATATAGCAACTTCACAGAAAAGAAGAGAAATTAAACCCCCCTATCTTCCCTCCTTTGTTTCCCAAAGGGAATTTAATTTTTTTTTTCTTTTTGAGAATTTAATTTTGTATGTGCAGAATCCCGGCTCTGTTCCCAGATTCGCTAACTTCCTTGACTCTGACCAGCCCCTGACTCTCACCCCCCTTTTGGCCCCAGGAGCATTTTTGCCAACATGTACTGAAGACCAGCCCTTGGAAAGCAGCTTGCCAACCAAGCCACTGGTAGTCATGGAAACCTGACTTATATTCACACTTTGGGGCTCACTTGCACAGAGTCTCAACTCACTTGGTCTTACATACCAGCAGGCCTCAGACTGACAGTGGCAGCTGACATATCCCAGGCCTAATATTTTAAATATTCATGTGCAGTGATTATCTCATCTGTACTACAAAAAAGTTCAGTTGATTCGTATTCAGAATCTCTAATTATATACAGTAATTACAAACCTCATAGTTAAGATAAATTTTTAGCTTACTGCTTTGCAATAAAATAAGATCTCATAATGGTTATTCTGAGGGTTAAATTAAATCATATATCTTTACATATAGGTTGAGGGTGAAGGTTTGCAGACCTGTTTAGTAAAGGAAACTTTGTGGCGTATGCTACACACTATACAGGGTATTGTGAAAGCTAATGTCCTCATCTGAAATTATACACTTTAATAGCATCTAATGAGTATATTATTTTGTAACTTAACATGGGTACCTTATGTTTTTAAATTTTTTTAAAAAATTTTAATGTTTATTTATTTTTGAGAGAGACAGAGTACAAGTGGGGGAGGGGCAGAGAGAAGGAGACACAGAATCCAAAGCAGGCTTCATGCTCCGAGCTGTCAGCACAGAGCCCATCAAGGGACTTGAACTCACAAACCATGAGATCATGACCTGAGCCAAAGTCAGATGCTTAACTGACTGAGTCATCCAGGTGCCCCAGGTACCTTGTATTTTTAATTCATTACCTTTTGACTATCTGTGTTTTATCTCCCCAAATATCTTGTCAGTTTCTAGAAGACAGAAGCTGTGCCCTATACTCTCATTCTTCCCCATAGCACTAACCAAGTGTCTGCTCAAAATAAGCCCTCAATCGATATCACGTATCTGCTTTGTATTCACAATATCTGGTTACAACCATCACCTGGAGAGCAGATATTCTGATCTTTTTAGAGACTCAGTGTGAGAGGCTAAGTGATTGCCTAGAATCCCATAACTTGTAACATGGTGAAAGCAGGATTCAAAAGAAAGTCTGTGTGGGGCGCCTGGGTGGCTTAGTCGGTTAAGCGTCTGACTTTCGCTTAGGTCATGGTCTCGCGGTTCGTGGGTTCAAGCCCCGCGTCGGGCTCTGTGCTGACTGCCAGCTCAGAGCCTGGAGCCTGTTTCAGTCTGTGACTCCCTCTCTCTCTGACCCTCCCCTGCTCACGCTGTCTCTCCCTCTCTCTCCTAGAAATAAATAAAAATATTTAAAACAACAACAACAACAACAAAAGAAAGTCTGTGTGCCTCCAATGGCCATTCCTCTTAAAGAATTGTGCCCCCGCCCAAGAAGCTCTTTCCTCTAATAACCTGGACCTCCAAATTGGAATGAGCCTGGAATACTAAGAAATGTTTAAGAACTCTCAATCTAAAATACTGAATTTTCTTATATAAGTATTCATATGCATTCAGTATATTCACTATAAATTCAATACATGAATTGTGTTTATCAAGACCATGGATGGAGTTTAATCTACCCTCTACGTCTAGCTTATGGATAGAACAAACCAAAATTTTAAAAGTCATTGATAACATTTCCACTAATTAATCAGCAGAGCAATTGTGATGGCTATAGTAAAATATCGTAAAGTGTTCATTCAAGATGTTTTAAAAATTTAGAAAGCATTTACTGTGCTATCACCATCTCTAAAAGTGCCATCATTATTATACTTGTGTTAGAGGAGATGAATTTGGAAGCTTAATTGCTTTAGTCTATTTAATTATACATCTTTTATTCGTCATGAGAATCTTGCTGTTTACACTAACTGAAAGATGAAATCCATATTCTCAACATTATATGTATTGTTAAGAACTACCACAGATATGCCCATGGTATATCGTTCACATGTTAGTTTAATAACTATATTTGGAGTTGGGGCACCTGGGTGGCTCAGTCGGTTGAGTATCCAACTTCAGCTCAGGTCATGAGCTCATGATCTTGTAGTTCGGGGGTTTGAATCCCTTGTCAGGCTCTGTGCTGATAGCTCAGAGCCTGGAGCCTCCTTCAGATTCTGTGTCTCCCCCTGTCTCTGCGCCTCCCTTGTGACCTCTCTCTCTCTCAAAAATAAATACACATTAAAAAAAAATATTTGAAGAACTGTATTTGGAGACACTAGTACTTTTATTTTTCCCCAGAAAGGCAAGCCTCTGATTCCTTCTTTCTTATGGCATCAACACTCATTCTTTCTTGAATCTTTATGTGCATAAACAGAATTTTTCAGAGGAAAATGCCATTAGCCATGGTTTGGGATTCCTAGTGCCAAGTCAAAAAACTCTGCAACATTTTTTTCTAAACAACAGATGTTCACGATGCCATCTTTCAGCAATGGTTTGTTCACCATGAACTTCTAATTATCCACAGGTTATCAGATGGCCTCTTGGAGCAGTACTGCCCTGGGAGCCTATGTGCTAGCTAATTGCTTCTGAATTCTGTGCTCACTGTTTCCTTTACCCATCTGGAGCATCTTGTGGGAGTACACAAAGACCCTGGCTTCCCAGCAAGACTGTCAACCCACCCTCTAGTGAGAGGTCACAAACTGGCCACCCGAGGGTGAATCTGGCTCCCAGATGCCTTTCGTTTACTGAGTGTAGTGTTTGAGGTCGCTCAGCCATATTATTGCTTTGAAATCTGGCTACTCTGCACATTTGAAATCTGGCTACTCATGAAAATCATTTGGGAAGCTTTTCATATTCATGCCTGAGACCTATCTGTACCCAGATAGTCTAATTTAATCCGTCTGAAATAGGACCTGGCTGCCCTCTGAATATGTTTCAAGCTCTCCAAGCGATTTCCATGCTAACCACAGTTGAAGACTGCTACAATCTATATTTAGGGACAGAGAGTATCGTCAAGAAGGAGCTCTGAACTGAACAACAGGGTAAAAACCTGGGAAATCTGGGGATGAAGAAAGGAGAAGAAGCCACTCTGGGCCAGACTAATGATGGGTGAATCCCCCCCCCCCCCGCCACCATGGGTCATATGGAAGAGTCAAAGGGCAAAGCAAGGTGTTGTTCAGGCCAGGTACTTAGAGACAACCTTTTAAAGGTAAGAACAGTCAACAAATCTAGAATTTCTCTGAAGGCAGCTTATAGTGCCAAGGTAAATATGGTTAAATCTCTACTATTGGAGGCAGCACCCAGAGAGAAAGATGCCAGGGCCAAATGAAATAGAGTAGGATAAACATCCTATTTAGGATAAAGCATCCCAAAGTGATTCCACAAAGTAGTTCAGGACGAGGCATGAATGATGAGAGTTTGGTAATGCCCTCCATTTACTGAGTCCTCATGTGTGTTCTAGGAATTGTTGCTGCAGGTTAAAACAGTGTAATTCAAGAAAACCACCTTGACGCAGAATCAAGGCAACAAATGTGGTGCCGTGGGTCTATATCAGCAGCAACAGAGATGAAAAGAGCTTCTATTCCCATCAGGTGCCATGGTCTTCTGAAGGGGCAGTGAAGCTTGTGTACTAAGTGTTAGGAGTGGCAGTTAATCAAGACCACATAGCATAAGAGACAAGTGTTTGAGTTAGTTCATCATGGAGCCTCAGGGAACTACATGGGGTGTCAGAAGGACAACCATTCCATTGGAAACACTGTACCCAACAGACTTTGGCAACACCGTGAAGTTCTTTCTGTGAAGAACACATTGGACCTGATCGATTCATTAGTATTGTTATTGTTACGTGGCTGTATTAGTTATATTTTGCAACCAAACAAGTTACCCTAAAACTTTGCAATTTAAAGTAATACTTATTATGTCACAAAGTCTCTGAGGATCAGGGATCTGAAAGCAACTTCAGTGGACATTTCAGGTTCAAGGTATCTTCTTAAGACTGCACTCAGAAGTGGGGGACCTGGGTGGGTCAGTTGGTTAAGTGTCTGACTGCAACTCAGCTCCTGATCTCACAGCTTGTGAGTTTGAGCCCTGAGTCAGGCTCTGTGCTGACAACTCAGCTTGGAGCCTGCTTCAGATTCTGTCTCCTGTCACTCTCTGCCCCTCCCCTGCTCATCCTCTCTCTCTCTCTCCCTCCCTCTCTCTCTCTTTCTCTCAAATATAAATAAACATTTTATAAAAATGTTACCAAAAAAAAAAAAAAAAAAGACTGCACTCAAAGGTGTAGCCCAGGGCTACAGTTACCTGAAGGCTTGATAGGGAAAGAGGATCTGCTTCCTAGCTCACTCATGTGGCAATGGCAGATGGCCTCAGTGCCTCACCACATGGGCCTCTCCAAAGGTTGCTCACAACAGAGCAGCTGACTTCCCCTAAAGAGAGGGAGAGGGACAGAGAGACAGGTAAAGACAGACAAGAAGAGAAGGTGAGCATGACAAAGACCGAACTTGTATAACCTAACCTCAGAAATGGCATACTTCCACCTCGGTCCTTTGTGACAGGCCAGTCCTGATTAATGTGGTGTGTAAAAGGATATAAATATCAGGAGGTACCAATCATTGGGGCTTATCTTGGAGACCAGCTACTACAGTGGGAGTTGACACCATCTTTACAATTTATTTGGTCTCTCAAAAACATCCCCATGGTATAAATGAAGATGCTGGGATTCTGAGATATTTGGTGATTTGAACAAGGTCACATTGCTAGTAAATTGTTCTTAGTTACTGGACTTCTTCTGGTCATGGTGACTTGGAATTCACTAACCATCCATAAATCTTCTATTATTACTCACTGGTAGTTCTTCACAACTGCAATAAATAAGACCTGGATTGAAAGGTTTTCTCATTCTATTTGGACCTGGTTAGCATACCTGGCTTAAGCCTAGTTCCTTATAAGGAAATTTCCTTAGCCAGTAAGGGATCCGCTTGATTAAGTCTTCTGTTAATGTTCAATTCTACTGTTAAGTCAAAATCGTACTCTAGTCTCCACTGATTCTCAGAATAAGGCCTCCAGCTTTAAAATCTCTCTCAGTCTCTTGAATAAAGTCTACAAATAGGGTTTTATGTCATTTAAGCTCCCAGCAAGCTAATGTATGGTGCATAGATCAATAGAGTAATAAATATATAATTAGAGGACAAGGAAACTTAGGGAAGAAATATATTTATAAAATTGATGAGAATTGGAGAGAAGAAAAGGCAAAGTTGGAAAAGTAGATCAAACAAGGCATGTGTAAGGATACCATGGACTGCATGTCTGTGTCCCCCACCCCCCTGACCTCCGCCGACTCCAGCCAAATTCTTATGTTGAAATCCTAACCCCCAATGTGATAAGAATTAAGTAATGAGAATGGAGTCCTCATGAATAAGATTAGTGCCCTTATAAGAAATGACAGGAGAGCTCTGTCCCTCTCTCTCTCTTCCCATCCTGTCAAATGAAAATACAATGAGATGATGCCATCTGCAAACCAGGAAGCAGGTGCTCACCACATATTGGATCTACTGGTGCCTTGATCTTGGACTTCCAGCCTCCAGAACTGGGAGAGAGAAATGTCTGTTCTTTACAACACCCAGTCTAGGGGCGCCTGGATGGCTCAGTCGGTAATGCGNGACTTCCAGCCTCCAGAACTGGGAGAGAGAAATGTCTGTTCTTTACAACACCCAGTCTAGGGGCTGGCTCAGTCGGTAATGCAGCTGAGGTCATGATCTCACGGTTCACGAGTTCTAGCCCTACATCAGGCTCTGTGCTGACAGCTCAGTGCCTGGAACCTGTTTCTGATTTTGTGTGTGTGTCTCTCTCTGCCCTTTCCCCACTTATACTCAGTGTCTCTGTCTCTGTCTCAAAAATAAATGAACATTTTTTAAAACATTTTAAATTTAAACTACCCAGCATCTGGTATTATATTATCAGTGCCCAAATGAAGACAAAAGAGATCGGCAAAAATTGGCATCCATTGTTTCTAGTGATACATGCTATAAACTTCCTTGCTCCCGCCACCTTTCATATTTGACCCTTATTTTATGACACATTCTTTTCTAATAATTTTGTATTCGAGTTTTTACTAGGAGAGACATTCACATTGCATAAAAAATTTTTAAATGCCCTAACCATTTTATTCCCTTCATGTGGGAATTTTTGTGTCTCCTGCCTTTAGATATTTTATGCAAATAGAAGCAAATACATTCCATGTATGTATTTCAGTCTATAATTTTTCCTACTTTTTTTTACAAGTGAAAACATACCATACACAGTATTATGTACCTCAATTTTTCTAATTAATAACATCTTTTGCACAGCTTTCTATGTCAGTATACAAAGAGCTTTCTTGTTCTTTTTTTAATAGCCTAACATTATTCCATTTGGGTTATCTAAAATCTTTTGCTGTATAAGCACCGCCTCAAGGAACAACCCTATATACATGCCACTTTATACACAAGGGTAAGTACACACATGGCATAAGTTTTTAGAAGTAGAATTGCTGGGTCAACAAATGTGTGCATTTATAATTTTTATTGCTTTTGCCAAATTGCTTCCTTAGAAGTTGTAACAATTCAGGGGCGCCTGGGTGGCTTAGTCGGTTAAGCGTCCGACTTTCCGACTTTCGCGTAGGTCATGATCTCGCGGTTTGTGGGTTCGAGCCCCGCGTCGGGTTCTGTGCTGACTGCCAGCTGGGAGCCTGGAGCCTGTTTCAATCTGTGACTCCCTCTCTCTCTGACCCTCCCCTGCTCACGCTGTCTTTCTCTCCTAGAAATAAATAAAACATTAAAAAAAAAAAAAAGAAGTTGTAACAATTCAGATTCTAATCAGCATGGTGTAAAAATGACCGGTCATCCACAATCTTCTCAGCAAGACTGATATTTGGGTCTTGTCTAGCTGATAAGTAAAAAAATGGTATCCGTATTTTGTTTAATTTGTATTTTCTATATTAAGGATGAGTTTGAGAGGGGCACCTGGGTGGCTCAGTTGGCTAAGCGTCTGACCCTTGGTTTTGGCTCAAGTCACGATCTCATGGCTTCATGGGTTTGAGCCCTTCACTGGGCTCTACACTGGCAGTGTGGACCCTGCCTGGGATTCGCTCTCTATCTCTCTTTCTCTCTGCGCCTCCCCAACATTCTCGATCTCTTTCCAAATAAATAAGCTTTAAAAAAATAACATCAATTTCTTAAAAAATGAGAATGAATTTTGAGTATCTTTTCATATGTTTAAAAATGATTTTAATTTCATTTCCTTGTAGTCCTATTCACACATTGTTTCACTGAGTTATTGATCTTTTTCTTAATGATTTGCAGGAGATTTTTATACATTAAGAAAATTAGCCCTTTCCTTGTGAACTGAGTTTCAGGCATTTTCCCCTATCAAGTTTGTCTTCCAATTTCACTTGCGGTGTTTTCTAATTCTGGGGGGAGTTAGGGCTGGGGGGTGGGGTATGCATAACATTTTTATTTTTATGTGGTCACATCTATCAATATATTTTTTAACCATTTCTGGGTTCTGTGTCACACCATTTCTTAACCAATTACCTTTCTTAACCAACTACAAAGACTCAGAGAAGACAAATCTTTAAGTCAAACCCCAAACAGTCACTTTTGCTCAAAGCCCAAGATACTCTCAGAAATTTAAAAAAATGAAAGAAGTTCTGAAGAACACTAAGACAGTTTTAAATAAGCCGCAGTAGTTTTTCTTGTTTGGTCTGTTGGTGATCCATGGGTGCGGGTGCCTTCTCAAATTCCATTCTTGGCTAGATCACTTGCCAGGTCAAAAAAGAAAGAAAGAGAGAGAGAGAGAGAGAAGGAAAGAATAAGCAAGCAAGGAGGCAAGCAATCATACCTTCCGCTCTAAAGGTGTGGTGTGAACAAATGAATCAGGCAAACTTGGGGAAGGGGAGGGTGCCAGAATTTGTGGCCAAGGCTCTCCTCACCTAGGCAACAGTTGGTAGGCAGCATTTGTGGCAGTGGTTAAAAGCTTATTCCAGGGCTTGGCTGGGACAGTATCTGCTGAATAACTAGGCCAGTCCTGGAGCCAAGATCCACAGCCCAGCTGCCGTTGCTGCTGCTGAAGAAGGCTCAAAACTCATTTTTGCTGAGTCAAATCTCTCTTTGGGGATTTAGAAAACAAATGGGGCTCTGAGAAGTGGAAATTCTCCTGGACAATTCTTTGGGAAACAATGCAGTGGGTCTTTTTGGTTTTTCCTTCTTATATAATGAATTCACTCAAAGTTAGAGACCCCACCTTCACGATAGATGTAACACTAATGCACCCTGGAAGAGACTTCTCTAGTTTTAGGGAAAACAATGAGATTAGAGAAAGGAGAAAATGAGAAAAAGAATAGTAGAAGGAGAAAAAAAAACATGTAGATATATATTTCAATATAAAAGACAGAGGCACACAATTTTTTTGTGCCAGCTAGTCTGCTGTGTATAAATAGGAGGAGCTCAAGGTAAACTACCAAGAAAATGACTCATCTGGGCAAGAATAAGGAAAGAGATCAAGTGTTCCTGAGTTATTAGTAACCTGAAATTACACCCTTATGCAAAGAACCTTCAAAGTTGCATTTCCTAAGCTTTGACCTCTGGTAAATGCATGACCCAGCAATGACTTTAGGTAACCAGAGCCAGGATACTCCAAGGAATGTTCATTGTCTCTTGCCCACATACATTTTTGCAGTTTTTTCCCCAGTATGTAGATAACACCTTAAGCATTTCATACAGTGTTTTAACTAAACTGTCGGTATTTTTAAAACTCATTTTATTGTATGCCACCTCACCATTACCTTAGCAAATATTTATTGAGTACCTGCTATGTGGAGGGTACCATGCCAGGCTGTTAGCAGGAATTCAAAGAGGTATGAGTGATGGTTAGCATCTTCCAGATGTTTGTAGCCTAAAAAGCCATATATAAGACATGATCATGACAAAAGGGGAGGAGGAAAAGGGGAAGAAGAAGAAGAAGGAACAATCTGGGACATCAGAGTTCTGGTATTTACACCCATAGATGATGCAACTACACTTTAACTAACACAATCCAAACTTCACTGAACTCAAGGTCAGAGCGAAAGTCAAGGTAAATTGTACAGGCACCATCAGAGACATTGCATCAAACTTCTTCATAGACGTAGAACTAGCATTTTTTAGCAATGCATACCACTTAATCCCATTGTGTTCTTCTCCTGGATATCATAAACACATGATGATTTCACAATCTAAAAAAAAATTGTTCTTTATTTTATGTTTCTAAGGGTGTCTTTTTTCTGAATATGTCATTTATGGCTAGACATTTGGTACCAAGCATTAACTGGTTCTTCAAGGTGTCTGCTTACTTATAGCAAATGTTGCTTCAGGCTTTTATTGCTCCATGGGTTCTGTTTTCTTATGGCTTCTGATGCCTCATCTCTTCCATTTATTGCCTTTTTCCTATGGTTCTTGGTTTCCCCACCACTCTACCATCTGCTGACTTCCCCTCAAACTGTGCTTCTCAAGAAGAATTGACCATTCCATCTACTTTATCTTATGGAAGAGATGCGTTAAGGTATTTCAGGGCCATCTGCTATGTGTACAAGTGCCACATTTGTATCAGGGGCTTCCCCAGACTCATCGTGCAATCACCTGTGATCAGAGCACTGAATTCACATGACAAAAAGACTCTCAGTAGGTGGAAGGAGCCTTCAGGGGTGACTTTCCAAAACAGAACTATGATGATGACAGATATTCATAAATCATAGAGTCCTTCTTGGTATTTTTGCTAAGATACAATTTACTACTAAATCAAGCAGCTACATGGACTCTAGTTTTAATTATAGACCTCTTTCTGTGTCATGTCACTTACTTAGAATGAGGTGTTATTTTGACTAAATTATAGATGACAGAGTGAAAAGAGGATGGGAAAGTTCAATCCATCCACTTTTATACACGAGTTACTGGACACTTGAAAGGACTAAATGAACTTACCTAGTTCACATCTGGGATTAAAGCCAGAATCTATAGATCCCCTTTACAATGTTTTTTTCCACTACGCAGACTTTATTCACTGTGCTTGGACTTAAGCTAATTTATCAACTAAAATAAAGTGCAGTGTAGCTGTCTGTAGATATTTGTACACAAAGATTTCCTAAGTTTTTTTCTACTTTCAGTCAGTCAACAATCAACATCAACAATTTAGTACTGATAAAAATTTAACCTGAGAAAAACATGCCAATACAAGCAAAATAATTTTTCAGCCCCAAGAATAGAATAATATGTAGCTGAGAACTTTTCAGTTTGCCATGAACCATAAACATAGATGTCAAGTGATAGGAACCTGCACTGTTTTATTCCTCTGATTATGGAATTGGCTATAGTGAGCCAAATGCCTTGTAAATCTTGGAAACAGCAGAAAGCAAATTATGATGAACACATCTAGAACATGGGAAGTGAGCAAGAAGTGGAATAACCCTGAAGACACTTATTACATACATGTGGGGGAAAATATATGCTATAAACCACTATTGGTTAATATAGGTGATTACATAGAAAATTAGACCTCTAAGTTAAAACCGGTCTCTTTGAAGTTTGACAGAGGCAGATAACACTCCCTGAAAAGTAAAGAGAGACTGAGAGCTTTAAAAAAATATGTGAGGCTAAAACAAAATATTTTATTGAATTAAAAAAAAGTTTTAATTTTTAATTTTTGAATTCAATAAAAACAAGACTTCTAACTTTTTTTAAATGAATATCATTTTGTAAGCCTTGAATCTGGCATACTCCTTGAATCTGACAACCCCTGGATTGGGAAAAGAAGCAGCTACTCTGTAGGCAGGCTGGATTCTATGTATTGCTGCAAGCTAGTAAAATCCTCCTAAATCAGTAAGAATATCAACTTTCTGTGGAGATGAATTTAGTTTGGAAAATTCTCGTTTAGTCTTAGGAATGACACTAAACCATCTAAAGCTGCTCCTAATTGGTTTTTAATCTTTAGTATTAAATACAGGCATTCACCATCAGGAGGATTTAGCTAATTCCTCAATCTGTCCTTTACCCATTACCCAGCATCATGTCCTCTTTAGAAGCACCTTGGTTTTGAAAACACAGACTCTATCTCAGCCACCAGTAACACACAGCGATGGACATAGTAGGCAATTCAAAACTGTTTTTGGAATAAATGAGGCATGGAGAGAAATTTAATAGGTTTGTTTCTTTGAATGCTGCCTATGGTAGCACTCCAGAACAGACAACAGACCCTAAAGCTTTTACTCTAACCCAGGTTTTCTCAATCTCTCCACTATTGACATTTTGGTTAGATAATTCCTTGTTGCGGGGCTGTCTGGGGTCTAATAGACCGTTTATAAATATTCATGGCCTCTACTCACTGAATGCCAGTAGTACCCACTGCTCCGAAATTATGACAGCCAAAATGTATGGCTGCTGGAGGAGTAGAGTTGCCTCCATTTTAGAACCACTGGTTTAAATGGCTTGGCAAATAGCAGTGGCTAGGAATCAGGAGAAGACTGGAACAGTATTCCCAGTCATAGTATTTTT
The DNA here is from genome assembly GCF_008692635.1 of Crocuta crocuta. Classification (NCBI taxonomy): domain Eukaryota; kingdom Metazoa; phylum Chordata; class Mammalia; order Carnivora; family Hyaenidae; genus Crocuta; species Crocuta crocuta. Next base: position 4,881,137 of record NW_027527436.1, on the reverse strand, counting down.
ACCTAAGGAATTATGGAATCTAATGTAATCTAACCAATTTATGGTTAATCACTTCTAGTGATTAGAAATGAGATCAAGGTTATAGTCTTTCTCCTTGAAATAACCTTGGCACTATGCTAAATACATCAGATACATTATTAAATTTAATCCTTTAAAACAACTTTATATACCCAATTTGCAGATAAAGAAATAAAGGCTTGGAAATAAAGCCTACCAAAGATTATACAGGTATTACTTGATTCAGCCCAATTGTTCTCCCGAAAGTATATGTTCTCGTTCCTTTATCATTCTTTTATAATCTGTTACAGCCATGGACTACCCCTAATTCTAAATGCAATTCTAGACGCAATTCATTTCATAACAGATCCTGGTGAAGAGTATGAATGACTCAGTGACAATGCATTCCTATTACAGGAAAAACATTTCAAGGGCTATGGTGTACTGAAGGTGAGTCATTAGAAACATAACTATAAAGAAAGAAAAAAATCTGTATTTTACAGGGACATGGAATAAATTTCTCCTCTTATTCCATTTTGGATTACCCCTCAGTTTATGGGGCCTATCAGAAAAATAACATTGGGAGAGAATGGTAGGATAACAGTGGAACTTTCTCCAGGAAAAGGTGAAATAGAATCAGCAGGAAAGAGAGTTCATGTTTGACACTCATAGACTGTGCTAAAGAAAACATTTCTGGCATATTTTTAGTCTTATTATGGAAAAATGGACCCTGCTGGGTCACATGGACAAGCTTCCAATCCAATAAGAGTCAGAAATGCAAAAGAAAAATACCCTGGGAAAGTTTTCTTCTGCTCATACATAGCAGAGAATATAGTACATTCCCTTGTCCAGCCTATAATTAAGATGAAAGGCATGTTCCCCTCCAATTCGCCATCCGGTGGCATGGTTAACATTCCATCCTGGCTGCAGGGGCCTGATTCGTCTAATGCAACACATTTTTAAGGCAAGAAAAAAAAGTAAAACACACATTTTACTCTTAAGTGTTTCATAGGATGAGCTATTTCAGTTTCAACTATTTTTAACTCAGTTAAAAGAAAACATTTTTGAATTGACCATTTCTTACAGGAACTCAAGTATAAGACTGCCTGTCTTTAGAGTGTAGCTGTCTTGTTTGCTTAAGGTGCTGTCCATTTTGTTGAGGCCATTCGCTGTGATGGGTCAGCCTAAAAAGGTTTGGACAGTGTGGTATGTGCCCAGAAGGTCAGATGCTATCCTCAGCCTCTTGGGGTATCAAAACTTGGCCAAAAAACTTTTGAGAAGAAGGCTCTTTGTGAAAACTCTGATACTTTTGAATTCCACCCAGACTGGAACAACATGAGAACAGTCTTTTTTCATAGAAGTGTCCCCCTTCCCACCTCTCCTTAAACCCTTAAAGCCCAGGCAGTCAACAATTAATAAAGCATATCTAGAATGAGATCTCGGTGTGGACCTACATAGATAAACACACATGTATATTTTTCTGAATTTCATATAAATGTATGTAATTGTGTATATATACACGATCATAAAAATTTCTACATATATTAATTTATGGACTTTATACATATATATATATAACTTCTGAGTTCCATTTTCTTTCAATCTTCTAGAAAAAGCATCAAAGAATTGTCACTCATTGGATAACATTTTTGAACAGAAATTACTTCACTCACAGGCTAATATTATTTAAAATACAATTATAATCATTTACATGGTAGTGCTATGATGTCAAAGCACACACTCACAGACCATTCTGTGTCTAAAGAAATCACCTATGGAAGACTTAGAAACTTACAGGTCTAAAAAAATCAAATCATTTCCATAATAGCCACGTTCCACCACCCCAATGAGAATTCATCTCCAAGAAACACTTGAATCATTACAAATTTTCCCAACTGAAAAAATGAAGACATAAGTTTTAAAGTTCAAAGTCTCACAGAAGGTACCAGATAAATAGATGAATCTGCTCCATGTGTGTTAATACTGTACTTACTAATTGCAAGCTCAGTAATTATATCTTCCAGATGTGTCCAATCCTGTACCTAAACTCAATGCCTGGGGCCTTTTTAACAAACAAACCTTTTTTTTTTTTTCTTTTTTTAAGAAAGGGGTGCAACAGACAACTGAGTTTCCTAGCAGCACCACAGAGCCTTACTAGTCATTTGGCCACAGTTTAGCTTCTCTTTAGAAATTGTCTCCTGCCTACTGGATCACCCCATTCCAGCTCACTCTTGAATGAGTCATGAGGCTGCTGTTCACACCCATTGCCTAACTTTTTGTGAAGCTTGTGGTTCTGTGGTCCTGCACAGGGACCACCAGAGTTACTCTGCCATGAGTAGCTAAGAGTTCCCAGGCGTGGTCCTCCCAAAGCTGAATTCAGTGGCTGTTCATTAATCAGTGTTCTTACCTCTGAAGGTTACCCCTTTATAATTTTAACCAATAAGATATCAGATAACAAGAGAGGACAAGGGATTTGTTTCATATCAAAATATGCTTTGTAAATGCAAGATGTTATTCCCAAAATGACTGCATCCTGTTATAGGTGAGGTTAGATTTTTAACAGGTTAGTTGTATGAGAAACAAGAAAGTAGGAGAAAGCTATCCATTCCTTTTAGTAATTAATACAATAAAACAGGCATCTGTAATGGCATGAACTGTTGCTTAAGGAAGAAAAAAGAGTATACCTTCCCTAATGGTTAGTGTTAGTTAAGGGTAGTACTGGGACATGAAGGGCTCAGACTAACACAATAAGCAAAAAGCAACAACGAGACTTGTTCTGAAATCCAGTAAATCCTTTCTGCACATGGTATGAGCTGCAGCTCTTATTGGCTCTAACACAAACCACTGGAAGAAAATTCCTTTTTGTTTAGGCTCATTGCTTCTCAAGTATGCAAAACTGTTAACTTACAATAGAAGAACAATTGATGTTCTCACTGGCTCATGTAAATAAGATTCAAATTCAAAAAGATCCTTATTAACATGAATGGTGTCTGTGCCAGACTAATTCCAGCGATAGCAAATTGATTTTATGCAATTGGACTTGACTGGCCTGTTTTACAATACTTACCTTCAACCCCCTCAGAGTGTTTATCTACTCAACCACAGTTAACGAACAATTGCTCCAGGAACGAGGTAAAAGATGATCAAAGATAGGTCCTCCTGATGTTTCAGAGAACAGCCCATCCCCAAAGTGTTCCATCAGAGGCCAGGCCACCCTCTTGGCAGCAATGTTAGAGAAGAGACCAGAACAATGTATGAGGTAAACTGTTAAGATCTCTTCCAACCTTGTAATGCTAATGAAATGGACTTATTCCAAATGATTTTTCAACAAAAGGAGAAAATGATGGCTTCTGAATTAAGTCAAAAGAGACTTCCAAAATGGTGCCTGGCTCAACTGGATATTTCAGAAAAATAAAGGGTGGGATCTGACTTAAAGTGTGATGTGGTAAAACAATAGAGTACTCATGGTGGTAGTAGCAGTGATGGTTGTAATAGTAGTGGTAGTAGTAGCTAGTAATAGTAATGAAGGACCCAAAATTATTCCTCTTTTTCATATAGATCCATGCAATTCATTTCTTCTTTAGAGCAACCCACCTAATTATATTTTACTTAAGCTAATATCAGAGTTAATTTTCATTACCTTTAAGGAAAACAATTCACTAGGCTAAAGAAGTTGATGGCACTTGGAGATGTCTTGGGAGACTCTGAGTTTGGGGAGGGGAAATCTGGAACAGACAGTAGATGATACAAACAGAGACAATGAAGAGCTGACTTTCCTCAATAGGAAATGTCATTGACTTTGATTATGATGCTGGATGCATACAAGGTGAACTTTCCCCAAACTGTATAGCACTGTACTGGGGATATTCTCTTCTTGAAGAAAAAGAGGCATTGGAGAGTTGGCAGAACAAAGACATGGAAATACAAACAATCTCATAGTCCAGAATGTGCCTGCTGACAAAATTCAAGGACTTTCTAGATATATATAAAGTTCATACTTCTTGCCCTTTTTTTCACACAGAAACACAAGGATGACAACCCAGAAGGACTGGAAGAAGCTGCCTTGATTATCAGAGCTTTGTGCCCAGCTGTATGTACAACTCATACCCTAGACAAAGTGTGTTACAGATGAGGTTTGCTTTTCAAGGAAAAGGGAGGCACTGGTGTTTGTCCGCAGACCGGCTGGATACATATTTGAAACAAACAAGATTTTTGAGGAAACTGGAGATAAGAAAAGAAAGGGAGAATTGAGGTTATCGAAAGAGATACAAAAAAGAAAGTAGCTCACACATCCGAAGACATTCTAAGAATAAAGATGAATTTGGCAGTTGACGAATGTAGATAACCCAGGACAAGACCTATCAGGACAAGAACCCCCGGGCCATGCCAGGATGGGGTTTTTCCCAGATATATGTCCACAGAAGCTGAATGCCAGGAAGGAGAATGCCCGTCAGAGTCTGGGAACCAGAAGGTAGGCGCAGAGCCTGGAAAGTAGGTCACACCATGAGTCAGGCTGGAGAAGCTGAGCAGGCAATCGGCCATGGAATGAGCAAAGGTGGGTGACCAGGGAGTCAAGGAAGAAACATGGTGTTGATAGACTGGCAGGAGGGTGGCACAGGAGCTCAATGCCATGATCCCAGGCTGCCCCAAGTCCTCAGTATTGCTGCTAGTTGACCAGCCAGGGCCGAAGCAGGTAGCAGATGCTTAGTTGGATGCATTTTATATGATTTCACCGAATGAGCCAAAATTATCTGATAGGTTTCATATGTATGTTCATTATTCACTGAACAAATAGGCATTGAGTTCCCATTATGTGCCAAGCACTGTGCTGAGTGCAAGGGCCACAAACATGGGGATAACCTGGCTTGGATTCATCCAGTCATGGCTGTATATGTAAATCACTGTGTAACCAACAGTCTATGGAGAAAGCCATGTTATACATATTTTTTAAGATTGCCTTTTTTTTAATTGCTCAAAAATATAGGCAAAGGACTGAAGAGACAAGTTAGACAGCAAAGCTGGCTGCCTTGAAGTAGCAGAGCTCATTGAAATGTACAACATCACACGATCTAGGGCACCTAGGGGTGAGAGGCGGTGGGAGTAAGATCATTCCTTCACCCCCCACCCCCATCCAATTATTTGAAGAGTAAAAAAAGAAACAATCTCAAGTAGCAGAAGCTGGAAAATGGCATCTTCTCCACTAAGTCGCTTAAATAAAGGCATACATGGAGCTAAGAACTGTTTAGGTGTTATCATTCACCCATAATGACATTCCTTTGTTTATTGAAATAAAAAAAATTTAAAGCATCACTTAGAGCTGAGGGAAGGTTCAAGGCTCATAGTTATTGGTTTATCCATGATCTTAAAGGCAGAAAAATGTGCCTGTCAAGAACACAGACTCAGGAGAGAGGCTGCCTGGACCCACATCCCAAATTCATAGCTTCACTAGTTTGGGGGACTTGGGCAATTCCTCCTATTCTTTGTAACTCCCTCAGCCATAATAGGTGAATTATAATATATTCACCCTCTTATGATTGTTGGAAGGATTAAATGAGTTAATATATGCAAAGTGCTTAGGATATATTTTGTCATGTCTTCAGTGCTCCAAGGTGCTAACTACTCCTATTTACTGAGTACCTTGTGGGCTGGGAACATAACTATGAACAAGGAAGACATAGTCCCTGTCAAGAAACTTATAGGCTAGTGAGAGAGGTAGACAAATAAACAGATAAATTAAATAGAAGGGATAGAGAAGGGCAGGAGAGAACTGTATAATTATTTAAGGTGGTTAGGAAAGATCTCTAAGGTGATATTTATGTTAAGACCTGAAGGATGAGAAGACAGTGGTGAGGACAAAACGGTAGAGTGTTTGGTCCAAAAGGAGCAAGTTTCGTGGGTTCCAGGAACTGACGAAGGACAAAATGACTGGACCACATGAGTGAAGGGAAGAGAGGGCTGCCAAGGTCCTACCAGAGCTGGGTGACAAGTTTGGAAACTTTGAAGTCATGTGTGTTCTAAGGAGAGTCACACTAGATTTCTAATCCAACAACTAGTTTTAAAACCCTATATCCAGTCAGTCAGCCAGTCTGGCTGTTACTACCACCTGAGCCCAAGATCATCTCTTGCCTAGAAGACTTTCAAAATGGCCCCCTTTCTTGTGCTCTTGTTCCCCTACAAAGAGATAAATCTCCACTCAATAGCAAGAAAGACTTCATAAAATGTGAACAGCCTCAATTTAAAACCATTCAGTGGCTTCCCATGGCACTGAAAATGAAATGCATACTCCTTTCCAAGATCTCTGAGGACATACAGGATCTGGCCCTTGCTTTCTTCACCTAAACCTTCCCTCACACACTTCCCTTTGTTTACTAAAGCTCAGTCACATTCTGTTACTTTAAAAGTGCAAACTTACCCTGACCTCAATCTGCTATACTTCCTTTACTCACTGCCTAGAATATGCTTTTGCCAGATACTTTGCATGGTATGCTCCTTCTCATTCACGTAGATGCTCTGTTGGAATCACCTGACCATGCGCCAAATGTGGCCTCTCACCCCAACCTCCAAACACTCTCTACATTGTACTCTGATTCTTTTTTCTTCACTGAATTTAGAATTAGCTGAGATAACCATGTTTAAGTAATTTTTTTTTATCTGTCTACCTCCACTAGAATGTAAGCTCCAAGAGAGACACCATTTTGTATGTCATGCTGACGTACAGATTGTGTTATCACATTGAAGATCCGTAATGTAAATATATCTGGTATCCTCAAATCCTACACATTGAAGTCTAGTGCTACCAAAAAACTGACATGAACATCTAATGGTGATTTACCCAAGATATAGACTCCTGGTCCCTGATATCTAGACATAATCCCAGTAGCTATACCAATTAGTCTGTCAATGAGTCATGAAGCCCTCCATTGACCTCCTCCAATGTGAAATATACTACTTATTGTTATAAAAATATAAGATACTTCCCAGTCTTAGAAACTCATAGTCATATTAAAGACATAAAACATAAGCTTACCAATGTGATGTATTAAAAGCATAAATCTAGAGATGCATCTGACAATAGCAAACTGAGCATTCAGGCCACTTCTTATCATTGAAAGAGTCTTTCTGCATGCAAAATTCTAGGTCAAAGATTATTTGGTGTCAGCACTTTTGAACATATTATTTCACAATATTCTTAATACTATAGTTGTTATGCAGACACCTCTTATAAATCTATTGTCCTTTGGTACACAAACTGACATTTCTCTCTTGATGCTTTAAGATCTTTTCATCTTTGGTATTCTGTGTCTTTCCACAATGTGAAAAACTCTTATGAATATCTTTTTATCAATCGCTATTAATGGTGATTCTTTTATACAAAAATTAGTGCTTTCATCAGGACAGAAAAACCATATCATTGTCTCTTTGCAATCATCTCTCTTCTACTACCTCCTGTTGGGACTCTGATTAGATTTATATTAAATCTCATTCCATTTTTCCTATCTCTTAATTTTTCTTTTGCTTCTATCTCTACATCTCCCTGAGTTTAATTCTATATAATTCCTTTTATATCTCTTCTTTAATTCACTTACTTTTCTCTTGTGCTGGCCTGACCTGCCATGTAACCCATCCATGAAGTCTCCTGTGCCAATAGTTTTCATTTCTAAAAGTTATATTTGGTTCTTATTTGATTTAGCTGATAATTTTATTATAATCTTTCATTTCATATTAATTTTTGTGAGTCCAAATTTTATTTCCTTAAGCTATCTATACAAAATTATTTTAGGGGTGCCTGGGTGGTTCAGTCAGTTAAGCATCTGACTCTTTTTTTTGGCTCAAGTCATGATCTCACAGTTCATGGGATCGAGCTCTGCGTTGGGCTCTTTGCTGACAGTGTGGATACTTCGGATACTCTCTTTCTGCCCCTCCCCTGTTCACTCTCTATCTCTCTGTCTCTCAAAATAAATAAATAAACACTTAAAAATTATTTTATATTCTGCATCTGAAATCCTCAATATCTGAATTGCTTTGGGTCTAAAATATTGTTCATCATTTCTAATTACTCTTACCCATGGTGACTTATTTCCCAATATGTTTGGTGATTCGGAAACATGTGCTCTTTATTTGGTCTTATTATATGGTAATCAAGAGCACTTACTCAGAGAATAATTTTGTTTTCAGAGTATTTTGTTGTTATTTTTGCTGTTGTTCAGGACCATTTGCTTTATGCTAGGAATCAGTTGATATTATTGTCACTCCTTTTGGAGTCCAAAACCTTCTGTCTTACCTCTCCCATCGTTCTGCTTGCCCAAAGCTTAGTAATCCAATGTTGGCATTTGTCCTCACAGTAAGCCCACTTGACATCTGCTTACCACTCACTGTCCACCTTTAACTGTTTTTTGTTGGTTTGTTTGTTTATTAAGTTATTTTTGGAGGGTGTTGAGACAAATTTAGCCATGAGTCTGTCTCATTTTGTGTGTTCCCTGTGTAGACCATTGACAGGTTTTATTCTAAACTGTCTTTTCAAGGACTTTTATAGAGCAAACTGCCTTGGAAGCTATAGATGCTTTCTCCATCTAAGGCAGAGAGAAGATTTATCCAGAATATTAAACATAATTTCTCCCTCCCAGGGCAAAAGTCGAGCACATTTGATAATAGCCTTTTTAAAAGATTGAGTTTCCTAATCTGAGCATTCCTCAGCTATGATATAAACCCACTGTACACAGAGCATCCACATGGGCTTCTCCACCATTCCATGAGGCTTGCAGGAAGAGGGAACTTAGCAGAACATGAGGCTCACAGTGCCTGCTGTGTTGTGAGTAATAATGTCCATTGTCTCTGAGCCAAGTGTCTCATGTCTTCTACCAGCATCCATGAAACAGTGGAAGGCAACTTGTCAGCTTGAAAGCAGGGTGAAGTCTCAGACTCTTCACAATTCTTGACACTAAGAAAGACATGAAGTTTCCTTTTATTTTTTCTGTAAAGCTAGCAATCTATTAAAAGGTATAACTAGTTATTTTGTAGCAAAGTCCCCTTTAATATTTCTTCCAACACCTTGCCAGAAGCAAAAACGGAATATATTATTTATATTCATGACTTACATGGCCAACAATAAAGTTGTGTTCAACAAAATACTACATGAATGAAGGCAAACCCTAAAATCATAAAATGATAGCAGAACCACAACACATCAGATTTAATTAAACAACTTATTAATTATGAAGCATTTACTCTTGTCAGCATTTGTATTACAGGAAAATATCATTATGCTTACAGTTAATTTATGATATTCAACTACACGTGTTTGGTCAAAGAGAAAAGTCAACTTAGGCAATGCGAGTAATTTCACTAACTATTCAAGCTCAGGGTTCATACTCCAGAGTGAGCTGGAGAAGGGAGACATTTCAATCTTCAGTGCCTCAATTGCTCCCATTCACAAAGGGCAACTCTCTACCATGAGTGGGATATTTATAGATCAAGGGACAATTTTTTCATAAAACAACAGGCCTTCACCTAACATTTGAGGCCCAGGGCAAGACTACAAATGGAGACCTGTAAACCATATGTCTAACACTTAAGAGTTACAAATCAAGAAAGCGTTAAGTAAAAAAAAATCCTATCCTGAGAACCTTGCAAATTATACCTTCATATTGACAAAAGTTAAAAAATAAATGTGAATAAAGCTACGGCTTTTATGACTGAAAGTTGGCTAAACATCAAAGGCAACAGAACTTAATTATTATTATGCATGTAGGGGTATCCTGTTTATGGGCTGGTGATGTCTGGATGAGTAATAAAGCAAAGGCATACACAACTCATAAAGTATTATGTTTTATCTTATAAAAATTTATTATATTATTCTTTCCTTTGTTTTAGTGAAATCACTAATTATATTATTACAAACAAGATTTTAAAAATTTTATAAAATTAGTTTTAATATATATTGTTCTACTACAAAGTAAAATATAAATATATGCAAAGTATATAAAATATAAAGTATGAAAAATAGTCAATGTTATGTGTATATACATGGTATAAAATTATCCTCATGTTAAAAATTATCCATTAAAATTAAAAAGCAAAATATAAATTATAATTAACCTTTATCTAAAGTCTGCACCAAAATATTTAAATAGAGCTGAAACAATTTGAAGACTTAATTAAATCATTACTTTTTAAAATAAAAAGCCTACTCATATTTCCTGCATTCAGTGTTATCTAGCTGCCTATGTAAATCTCATTTGATGCACATTATCTCCATGCTTACATTTTACAATTTTAAGATCAAAAGAAATGCTTCAGAATGTGAACATGTTTCTCAGCTACCATGCCCAACTGGTGCGGATACCACACTATTTCTGAAATATCTCCAGAACCATAACCTGGGACAGGAAGAGAAGCAACACTGTGGACACTAAGCTCTACTGAGAAACAATCCTTCTTTATGCAAAATTCCCTTGCATCCCTTGCATAATCCCAACCGGTATCTCCATGCCAAGCACTCAGCTGGCTCCAAGCCAGGGGTGAAGGATCGGGAGGGAGTGGAATCTTCTCTTCCTTCTCCTAACCTATCTGAGTCTGGCTTGTGTTTTGGCTTTCCTGGCCAGCTCCAGAAGTTGAACCACAAAATGCAGATTGTGTAATTTCAGTAATTCTGCATATAAGCTAAATGCTCCAATGTTTACATTGACGACTGGCCTTGCACAATATAAAGATGAACCGTAAGATGCATGCTAATAATTTAACATTTTAAATTTATTTACTTAGGGCAACACTTAAGAGCAAATTAAAAACACCACTGCAAGTCAAGAGAGAGAGAAACACTGGTGGAAGGAAATAATATCTTTATATATATCTTTCATAGCCTTTCTTCCTGCTTTTTTGTAATAGGGACATTTTTATTGCTCTTGGTCCTGCAAATTATGTAGCCAACCCTTGTTATGGATTGTGCTGGACCAGCACTGAACTTTGGATCCCAACTGATAGAAACTGTCATGTATTCCCAAAAGCACACTAGACACACTGTGTGTTAGCCAATTTGACACTAAATTGTATTAGGAAAAGAAGCTGTCATGTATTTGTAATATCTTTATTTACCTTTTTTGTTTGTTTTTTGTGTTTGTGTTTTACTCTGTGATTCTTAGAGAGGTGGTCAAAATATATGCTTCCGAACAGGTCCTTCCTCATGCCCAGGTGCAAGGGCAGGGCTGAGTAAGGCCCCTAAACACAAACCAATTTTCACTGCTGCACACAGCAAGCATCAGCAGCTTTTCCCAAAGTTCGAGGAAAATCTGCTTGTGTTGCTGATACTATGAGAAAGAAAAAGGATGCACAACTCGAGACAAAATCAGATTTTACTGTTTTTATTTTTCCTCTGACTTAGAATCTGATCTTTCCTAAGATGAGCTCCACCTATAGAAACTGATTTGACTGCACAGAACATTGATAGAAGTTTTGGAACTAGTATGTGTGTATAATCACAACCACTAAAGTTTTCTATAACAATTTTTTTTGCTTCTTTTTACAACTGTTTTGGACATTAATAAGATTGGCTCTTCTCAAAAGATGTATATAATGTCTTTATTCATATCCCTCATGGCCCATAGCACAGTAATTTATATTAAACATAATATAAACTCATCAGATTAATATTAAGTTTATTTATTTGATGATTAGAATATTAATATATTCAATTATGAGAAGTTTTACGTTTTAGAACACATTACCTCTAACAAGGTCAGCTTAAATATTTCTAAGTAATTGACAAATTGAAGTAGTGTGTATCACAAACATTTGTGAATTTTATCTTTACCTCAACCCCATACCACCCACCCCCCAAAAATTCCCTGAAAAAAATTACAAGTGGAAAAACAGCCCACTAAAAAGGCAATTGAGTCTTCGGGTTACAAGGCTCCACAGGCAATTATTGAGGCCTGGAAATTAAATTTGACACCCCTTGCTCTAAATGTGTCCTTGACACCTAAGGCATTGCTGAAGTTAAATAACAGTCCAGTAAAGATATATTGTTGGTTGCATTTTTAAAAATATACCATTGTTCTTTTCTTAATTTCTCTGTCAATATTTTTTTAAAAAGTCATCTATCATTTCCTTTTCAAATTACTTGAAAACATACTCTCCTGCTTCCCTTATGTATGTTTGAGCCACACTGGCCCACAGGATTGATTTCACGTTTACCTTTTTAGGATTGGAAGGGGATGTGTGAAAGGATCTGGCCCCATTCTTCTGGACATCTGCTCAGATTCCAGGCAGTGTGGACAAAGAGGCTCCTTTTTTGAATGGTTGCTTGGCAACACCTTATTTCCAAAAACACCAATCCCTGGATAGATACCGAGCTGTGTCCTACTTGCAACCATCATTCAATACCCTACCCACCAGAGGAGTATTCCACTAGTTCAAAGTCAAGTTCCTGATTCAGCTTGCCTTAAGACTCTGTCATGCACTGGCCATTGTTGTCAAAAGGCCCTGACTTCCCCCTCTGAATTCCCATCAGAGAAATAATGGAAGGCGTTTGACTGCTCAGCTATTTGCACTCCAACGTTTCACAAGCTCTTAAGGGAAATGGGAGCAAATGATGGATGACATATTAAAGGAGACGGATGATGAGTAAATGAGAATGTCAGCTAGGTTTTCATACTCTACAGGGCATGGTAAATGTACTGTTTTGTTTGCATTTTTTTAAAGCATATCCATCTGTTGAGGTTCAGAAATTGATGCATGAACCTCTAGGCATTATGTTCATGTTTTTGAGGTCAGGTTGATGAAATTGAACGGGACTTCAGATTTAGTGTTAAGAGCCATGAGGGCCAAACTTACACTCTTTAAATCTGTCACGTTTAGCAACTATCAGCAGAAAAATGAACTTTCACTTGTCTCATTGAGACAATTAACTTGTTTTCACTGCCCTTCCTCCAACCAGCCAAATCCTATCTACTCTTCAGTCTTCTCCCCCACATCTTCCCAGAATGCTACAGAGCAACCTTTCCCCTTCTATGCTTCCTTCATTTGTTTTCTATAATGTGTAATAGAAACTAATCTTTGATGTCTTGCCTCAACTCTTATTTTACGTAGGTTGTTTGACACTATTAACCATTTAACTTTTTATACATTCATGCTTTGTTTCTTTGATCAAATTCTTATTTCTTTAAGTTCTACCACAACACTTCAATAACTTGCCATTATCTGACATTATTATATTTTATATTTATTTCTTCATAACCTTTCTCACTAGAATGTGGGCTCTAAATTGGCATTGACTTTGTCTTTATCTCTGCATCTTTGGAAGCATCAAAAACAGTAACTAGCAAACAATGAGGAGCCAATGGATGTGTTTAAATGGGTGAATGAAAAAACAAATGGATGACTAATTTATTTTAACCCTTTACTTTAAAATTTAACATTTTTAGCATATGCTTTAGCAAAGCTGGCAGCAATCATAAACTTCTTGGTGGCTTAAAGTGTGGGCTTTGTAGTCATACAGGTATGGATTCAAATACTCCCTTCTTCTTTAAAATAGGATAATATCAACTTCATAAAGCATTAAGTAGGACATAGTTAATAGAATTCCTGGCAATAAGTGCTCAACAGTCCATTGTACACACCTGTATTGATCACTTCCAATGTTGAGAATACAGCAATGAGGGGGGAAAAACATTAGTTTTCTATTAATGCTGCTTTTATAATTAGATACTGTCTGCAGACCAGTTTATTCCTGAATTTCCCACTGTGTTTTTCAGGTGGGTAATTCAAACATGGGTCTGAAATTCCATGTTAGAATCAGCAGAAAGACCAGGACTGAAGAGATGCAATTCATAACATTGATTAGATGAACTAGAATACTGGTGGTGGTAAGCAGAGGTTACAATATTAAGGAAAAGATCTAGACCAGATGACATATTGGAAGGGGAGGATTGGTAAACAAAACAGCAACAGCATGTCCAATTCAGAATAACAGAATGCCCATGTTCCTGAGCAGATCTGGTGGTAGAATTAAGTAAGAAATATGGGGAATGGATATGTTAAGGGAAAGTGTCAAGAAAAGCAGACCAATAGAGAAAGAAAAATAAAGATCATGAGACAGAAGAATTCAAATCCTTGTGGCCTCAGATAAATACATACACAAATACATATATACCTGTACCCTCAGAATACCAATATGATCTCCTCAACAGGTGACTCTGACACAGACAGGAACCTCCTCATCTGACAAAACTGGTATTTCTCAATCCAAAAAAGAGGCAATTAAAGTAAAAAAAATTAATTTTATTTTAGAATTTTATTCTAACTAAAACATATAAATGCACCAGTCTTTGAAACAGGACTAAGAGCTTTTTCTGAGTATGGATCTATTTTTACTGTCCTATTTCTTCTTTCTTGTATAGACCACATACCACATTTATAATATATGGGCTATAAATTCAAGTTTGGCTTTCCTCAAAGTAGAGCAAGAATTCAAGACAAATTGAAAAGCAATGGCTAAAAATTTTTTAAAATTTTTTTACTGTTTTATTTACTTTTGAGAGACAGGTAGAGACAGCATGAGCAGGGGAGGGTCAGAGAGAGATGGAGACACAGAATCCAAAGACAGGCTCCAGGCTCTGAGCTAGCTGTCAGCACAGAGCCTGATGCAGGGCTCGAACTCACAAACCATGAGATCATGACCTGAGCCGAAGTCAGACGCTTAACTAACTGATCTACCCAGGTGCCCCAGGGCCTAAAATTTTTTAAAGATTAAAAAAAATTTCCCTCTGGGGAGCCTGGGTGGGTTAGCTGGTTAAGTGTCCAGCTCTTGGTTTTGGCTCAAGGTCAAGATCTCAGCAGTTTTGTGGATTTGGGCCCTGCATCTAGCTCTGTGCTGGCAGCACAGAGCTCATTGAAAATTCTCTGTCTCCTCTCTCTCTCTCTGTCTCCTGTCTCTCTGCCCCTTCCCCATGCACACTGTCTCTGTCTCTCTCAAAATAAATAAATTTTTAAAAATTAAAAAACAATTCTTTCCAAAACTTTACTTCACATACATCAACCGGATAGAAATATTTTAGCCCCCAGTTTTCATCAAGTCTTTCTGTAATATTCAATTCAAGTTTTACAGAAACAATAATCTCAGTCTTTTGCAGTGCACTTCATCAGGTTGCATAAAAGTTCATTAAATTGCATAAACACCATAACAAGTGTAACTTGTATACAGTCATGTTTGAAAAGAAACAAGCCTAAGCTTTGGTAACTATTGGGAAGGAGCAGTGAGAGCTTCTTGCGGTGGGTTGTATGCTAGAGAGTAGCCTACTAGCTGTGAGCTTTCATCTATTGTTGACATTAGTCATTATGCTTAACAGAAAGAGAAAGAATATTAGTTTACCTAATAAGTTAGTTAAAGGGAGGTTTATTCACAAGTCCTCTATTCTACCTGGTATCATGTAAATTGGTCCTACTCCAACTCAAATTGAATAAAAAGAAATAACAAACAAGAGAGAATATCAATTTTAAGAGCTACCAATTATCACCTTGCCTCAGGTGTGCCCCAGCCTCTTAGCTCAGCCCTATCTGAAGCTAAGCACCAGGGTAAGGACTAAGGTCAAATGGACCATGGGAAGCCATTGATAGCTGAGGTATCGTCTTTATTCTGGGCTCAGAGCTTAACATATTTATTCTGAAGAAAGATCTAGTTTCAGGAAGGCTGTGTTAAGCAAATAATGAATAATACTCTGCCAACAGAAGCATATGTAGACGGGGTAAGACACTGTGACCTGTGGCTTTTATTGAATTCTGTGGGTTTATGTGGCATATTCTCCGTGAGAGTCTCATTGCTTGTCCCTTGCTTGGAAATCACACAATGGATGAGCCATTAGGCAAAACAAATACAATTGTGATGAATTGTGTACACATTGTAATAAATTGTGAATGCAATGAATAATTACTAAAAAAATGTTTGGCTACCTCTACACCTGAAAAACAAATTATAGTTTGGATAGAATGAGTCTTTTTTAGATAACTGTCTCAATATTCTTGGAAATAGTTGAATTGGTGACTAGCCCACTTCTCTCCCTAGGACTATCACTTTCCCTCACCAACAGTAATTCTAGTGAAATTAGCTAAGCATTTGCATTGTTACACTCAGCAACAAATTCCATTTCTCTAACCAATCAGGTGATGAGCACGGATGAGACAAACTGAGAGGAATTTACAAAATGGAAAAATCAATGTTCTCATTTCTTCCTCTTTGAGTTAAAACATCCTGGTCCTTCCTTAAAACCTAAGTATGGGATTGCTTTCTTCATTTCCCTTCTCTTAGGAGCTGTAGGTTCCTTGGTATTCATCATCAGGGAGTATAATATATATTATTGCTACTAAGTAAATGGATAGGTGGGTGAAAAGCAAGATTTGAGAATCTGAAACCTCAACAAACATCAGGAAAGATTCGTCCTTTTGTAGCCTTGGTAACAAATAATCAAATAAAAATCTGAACCAGAGTTTCACATGTTCCATCCATCAAGAACTCACCTCAGTGAACACATTTTTCAAATCAAACACCCAGTGTCAGTAATTCACTTCTGAAAGTCAGACAAAGTCAAGGATAGACTCACTCACTCCAATAAACACACTCTGACTGCCAACAGGTCAGCAATAGTCTCACCCAAGTAAGCATGCTCCATAGACAATGTCAATCCACATAGGTCTCTGGAAGTCCATCAAATTCTGAACCTCACGTTTCTCAGAAACTGTATGAGATAAGCAGTCTGCTGAGTGGTGCTTTCATTGTCCTGTGACCTAGCAGTGACACAAACATAATAATAACAATAACCATTTTTACTTATATTTTTATTTCCACTTGAAGCTAGATATTATTCTAGTAGATATTATCCCTTTGGGAAAGGAAAAATAAAGCATATATTATATCTAATATTTATTGAGCATTTACTAATGCACTTAAGTATTTTTTCTTTCATTTAAGCCTTCCAAATGCATCGTGAATAGGTATAGTCTATCATTTTACAGTTAAATATATAAAGCTCAGAAAGATTAGAGCCAGGACTGAAACCCAGGCCTTCTAACAGCTGAGTCATGATCTTTTCTCTCCAGCAGAGTCATGGTGATGGAAACGCCCATCAACAGAACCAGGTAAGCAAGAGCTGGAAATTTGGCCTTCTGTATTTTTCTGGGTTTCCTCACATAAAGCTTGCTGAAAAGCTCAATTTCCATCCACACCCAAAAAAATAACAAATTTGCTTTTCTTACATTTGTAACACTGAAGATGATTTTCAAAAATTTATACTAGGGGTGCCTGGGTGGCTCAGTTGGTTAAGTGTCTCTTGGTTGACTGACTCTTAGCTTCAGCTCAGGTCATGATCTCATGCTTCATGGGTTCGAGCATCTCATCGGCCTCCACGCTGACAGTGCAGAGCCTGCTTGGGATTCTCTCTCCCTCTCTCTCTGCCTTCCCCTGCTCACATACACTCTTTCTCTCAAAATAAATAAATAAATAAAAATAAAAATATTCTTAAAAAATTTTATATGAGACTTCTATACTCATAGTCTGAAATAAAGTAAAATAATGAACCCTGATGGAGAGCATTAGAAAAAAGTATTTGCTTTTGCAATTTTTTTGAATTTATGCTGGGCTTACCAGCAATGAATTTCTATGGAGACCATCTTCTGTGGTATTGAAGGAAGCAATACATCTTTTATTTAAAGTTTTTCAATTCTGATTTGATTGATCTTTTTAATCTTTTACCCTGAAAAATTTTAACTTTATACAAAAATAGAATAAAGTAATGAATCTCATGTACTCATCACTCAGCTTCAGCAAAAATTACCAAGTCATGGCCCCCTTTCCACTACATTTCACCCACTTTCCTACCCCTGGAAGGTTCTGAAACCAATAAGCATCATGTTATTTCATCTAAATATTTTAGCTAGTCTCTCCAGATAATAATGACTCTTTTAAAACATATCATGATCACCTTAAAAAAAAACTAACAGTTCTCTAATATCAAATATGGAATCATTGCTCAACAATAGTGCTAATTGTAAGATCAAAATTATGATTGATAGTTCAAAAATATGAAATATGTTTAATTTTTGCAGCTCTGTTCATCTTCAAACTATATCTCATAGGGAACATCCAGTAAACCTGTGCTTTAAAGCCATACAGCCAGCTCGTCTCCTCCTTACACCGGAGGCTCTGGGCATAGTAGGTTCACATGTTCCCTTTTCCTTTCAAATTCTAAGGTTGCTTTTTCATTAATTTTATTGTAAAACTATGTGAAATATTATATGGTTTCAGTGTCAGGTCTACAAAGAAAGGTAGATGGAGAGAAGTTGAGTTTCTGTCCCTATGGCTTCACCTCATTCGCCACCTTCCCCTGGTGTGTACATTATGTACGTTTTTCTATTCTGCGTATTTTACTTAATAATATGTTTTACTAACCCCCCCGATAGTAATATATTGAGGTACAACATATCCAACTTACAGCACAATAGTCTTCATGGGGATGTTCCATAATTTTTAAAGAAGCCCCCAATTGCTCTAGTGCATAGGGTTTTACTTTTTAATTAAAATTGTTTAAATCAAATTCAAAAAACAAATTCTACAACTTTAGCATGTTTTTTACCAAGTTCTTGAAAAGGCATATTTTCTTTGCAATCATCCAAAATGTATATACATAAAATAACATAAATAAATAATAAATAAATGTAAATATATATGATAGAAATTAAAATACATATATAAAGATGTATAGTACTATGGCTGAAAAGACATAGAAAGACTTTAAAATTTGCTGTCAATTTATTAAAGCATAAGAATATAGCATCTCAACATTTTCTTCCTAAGCTGCTTTTTTTCACCAAAAAACATCTGATTTCAGGTCTAGGGGAATTCCAAAATGAATAATACAAAATGGAAAAAAAAATTTTAAGTGATTAAAGCCTTTTGAAAAAGCAACAGATTTATTGCCATTTGCACACTTCCAATTGTTCTTATTGTCTTCTCTCGGCTTAAATCTAGAAGAAACTATTACTGTAACAACTGTTGGACTTTGAGCCCAGGTTGTCTGGCTTTGCCATGTGTTTTCCTAACATTTACCTCTGCTCTCCTTCTTACTTTTATATAATTGTATTCATAAAAGATAAGTAAGCAAACATAATACTTAGCAAACATCCCTATTGTATATGAATTTCTAAATGAATATCCAATACATTTTAACGAGAGCCCTATCTACGTTCCTAGCTTTTTATGTGTATTGTTTTGGTGCTAACTACTTCTACTTCTTGCTCTTAACAGAAATAAATATATCCTTATCAACAATACAGGGTTAGAATTTAAGTTGAGTCCAACATAGGACTTTTTTTTAAACTATTTCTTTTAAAATAATGATATATTCACAGGAAGTTATCAGAACATTTTACAGGGAGTTCTCATGTGCCCTTTACCTAGTTTCCCTCAATGGGAACTTCTTACAACATTCGTACAGTATCACAACCAAGAAAATGACAATGACACAATCTAGGGAGCTTCTTCAAATTTTACAAGTTTTATATGCTCTCATATACTAATTTGTGGGTGTGGATGCACACTAGCTGTGCATCTGTTTATTCCATGCAGCTTTGTCAGTGTACAGATTCATGTAACTGTCACCACAAATCAAGACACAGTACAGTTTTTTCTCCAGAGATTCCGCCATCTTAACCTTTTACAGCCAACATCCAGACCCCTCTCCCATTCCTGACCTCTGTCAACCATCTAATCTCTTTTCTGTTTCTACAATTTTTGTTGTTTCAGGAATGCTGTGTAAATGGGATCACACAATATAACATTTTGAACTTAGTTTTTTTAAACTCAGCCTAGTTTCCTTAGGATGGATCTCAGTTTTTCCTGTAGAAATAGTTTTATTGCTACATAGCCTTCCTGATATAGATGTGTCATAGCTTCACCATATACCTGTGAAGAGATTTGGGTTGTTCTCCATTTGGGGCTATTACTAGTAGAGCTTCTATGAACATTCATGCACAAGTTTTTGTGTTAACCTTAGTTTTCATTTCTCCGGAATAAATGCCCAAGCTCTAATGGCTAAACTGTATGGTAAATGCGTTCTGAGTTTCTAAAGAAATTGCCAACCTATTACCCAGAGCTGCACCATTTTCATTTCCATCGGCAATATGTGAGTGATCCACTCGCTCAAGTATTCTCATAAGCATTTCGTGTGGGCACCATTTTTATTATAACCACTGACAGGTATGTAATGATATCTTGTGGTTTTAATTTTCTTTTCCCTAATAGCTAAATAATCCTGAATATCTTTTCATGTGCTCATCTACCACCTGAATGTCCTTTTTGTGTGAAATGTCTGTTCATGTCTTTTGCTCATTCTCCGATTGAATGTTTATGTTATTACTGAGTTTTGACAGCTCTTTACATATTCTAGATTCAAGGCCTTTGTTGGATATGTGGTTTGCAAAGGTTTCCCCCAAATATGTAGCTTGTTTTTCTCATCCTCCTTAAAGGGTCTTTTCATAGCTAAAATTTTTCATTTTGATGAGATCCAATTTACCAATTTTTCTTTTTATGGATTGTGCTTTTAGTTAGGTCTAAAATCTCTTTACCTAACCCTAGACCCCAAAGATTGTCTTCTATGTTTGTTTCTAAAAGTTGCATAGTTTCAAATTTTACAATTAAAGTCTCCATGGCTTTGTATTTAACCCTCACAGAAGATATCGATAAAAACTCAGAAATATATGCCTGGAGCTAGAAAGTAGAAACTGAAGTGGAATTCTCCAGAGCTTTGGTGCTTTTTCTAATATCCATAAATGAAGGCATCATATCATAAACGTTTTATGAACTAACCCAACTTGCACCTTGTTTACCATTTGCTAGTCACAGTTCTAATAGCAATTAGACATAAAGAAACATATTTAAAGGGATTACTAATTAAATAGTTAAGCTTGCCACAATCTTATCTAACCTGATGGTTGAAAATACTGATGGTCTAAAAAAAAAAGTACTTATTTAAAAATTGTTTTTCAATTTCTTATTTTTGACATCAAATCAAGCAGCTCTCATTCTATATTGCAACTCTAGGTATGCCATCTAGATTCTGGAGACGAACACTAAAGTTTAATTATAATCTTGTTATACACAGGGGATATTCACAGCAGTCAAAGGTCAATGACATAGACATTCTGTGAAGTCTCTTTGACTTCTCTTGTTTAAACAATAGTTCGTATATATGGACTGCCTCTTGAAAAAACACTAACTCTCCCAAATGAAGCAGGACCCCACTGGGGGAGAGGGAAGGCACTCAGGGAAAGTGTACAAACTCAAGTCTTACCTTTATGACAAGTTTAGACAATTGTGAAGCATTGAGAAGAGTAATTTGGGTCGGTCCCAAGTGCCTTGTGAAATTGGGGTGAATGCTAGTTAACCACATGCATTTGTAGCTGATGTTTCTCTGGTGACATTTCATCCTGAAAGAATGGAAAAAAAGGCAAAGAAGCCCAAAGCAGAGATAAGATAATATTTCTCTTGAAAAACAAACAGCACCAGCAAATGAAGAAAAATCCTATTTTTCATTTAGGTGAGAGAATGGGGCTCACTAATATCTTTTCTGGCTCATGTTTGAGAATGCCTAGGAGATTTGCCCTTTCTTAGGAGAGGACATAAATATTTTTGGAACATGAAGCTTCATGTTTAAAATAATAATGATAACAACAGTAAGAAAAAGGCTATTTTGTTTCAGAAGCGTATTTAACCCTTAGCTATGTTTTAAAACGCATGAGGCCACATCTCAGGAATGCAGGTTACGGTTTTGATTGCTCAGTCTCATTAGCAAAAGACAACTCTCCAGCAATTAAATCCAGCCTAAAGGAAACTACTATGAAATACCATCAGGTTGGGCTTTGATCCAAATGAAGGAAAAATAAGAAAACAAAATGTTAAACCCTGTGAAGTGCTTTGAAGATGAGTTTTCATTTCTATTATTAATAGGGCCAACCTCAAATGTTGTATTATTTTTATGGACCTGTAGCCATGAATTAGGGATATGAGAATAGTTTACTTGGGTCACTAGTATATGTGTGATTAGATCAACATACAAATGAAAGGTATCCACTCTTTTGAATGCATATTATCTACACATTTCAGCCAATAAGCATCACATGTTCAAGTGTTTTCCTATTTCTTTCTTCTTCCTTGAGGACATTGCTTAATCCAACAAAATGCCCAAAGTAGTCCTTGTGGTAGACTATATTTTCCAAAATGGGCAAAAGAGTATTTTCTATCCCATATTCTTTTCTTACAACTAAACTTTGATATCAGGAAATGGAGTCCATGCTCCCTCCTTTTGAAACTGGATGCAATGTGACTGCATGGTGGCCATGACGCTACGTGGCTTCCAGGACTGGGTTGTAAAGATGGGCAATGAAGCTTTTGATTTGTTAGAATTCTATGGGGCACCCGGGTGGCTCAGTTGGTTAAGTGTCTGACTTTGGCTCAGGTCATGATCTCCCAGTTCGTGGTTTTGAGCCCCACATTGGGTTCTATGCTGAGAACTCAGAGCCTGGGGCTTTCTTCGGATTCTGTGTCTCCCTCTCTCTCTACTCCTCCCCTACCTATGCTCTGTTTCTCTCTCAAAAATAAATAAACATTAAAAAAAAAAGAAGAATTCTCCCTCTCTCAGCAGCCATGTTTATCATCTGGAGGTCCTGAGGCTACCATGATGTGAGGCAATCCAAACTAACCTGTATGGGTAGACCATGTGGAGAAGCTCTAAGAATCCATGAAAAGAGGTGCCAGCCACCCCCCCTCCCCCTGCCCAGCTTCTTTAACATCCCTCTCCCCCACTCTTCTGGCTCTAGCCAACAGCTCCCTGTGATCATGTGAGATACCCTGAGCCAGAACCACCCATTCAAGCCCTTCCCAAATTCCTGGCCCACAGAAACCATCAGAGATTATATACGTAATATATATAATATATTGCTCTTTTAAGCTAAATACTAAGTTTTGGGGTGCTTTATTATACAACAATAGATAATCAGAGCACCTGCTGACTTGTTGATTTAATCAAATAGCTTGTTAACTTGGTCAATGAGAAATACTGAGCTAGCATGTAGATAAAAAAGATTATGAGTAATGAAGATTTAATAAAAGATGTCAGGTCACTTCTCTGATCTTTTATTAAAATCTTGTCCTTCTTTACTTTTCTAATATTGCTATACTATTTCTCTGTGAGAGGAAAAAGAACTCATTTCACAATTTTCCCCCATAGAATTTTCTTCTCCCTCTTCAACTACATGAAGTGTTTCATTCTTTAAGCCCATCTCCAGTCCCTGGTCATCTTAACCCTTTGGGATCATTCCATACTTCTCTACATTTCTCACTACATTTACTTGTCATCTAGAGTCTATCTTGTGTGTATACATGTACATCCACATATCCTCCTAGAGTAGATCATCAATTCTTCAGTGTCAAGAACCACATTTCACAGTTTTCATACCTTCATATCCATTGAAATGTACACTGGATTTTACAAAATTCCATGGTTCATTTATTAGATACACTATCTTGAGAGTTGTGATACTGTGACTTATAAAAAGAAGTATCTTTTTGGTCTTTTTCCCATTCCTGGCACAAAGCTCCTAAAACTTTGGAATTTCCTATGATGAGAGCCATAAAGGTGTCTTTTGTTATGTTAATGAGGTGACTTTTGGAAAGCACCCAAGGATGGGAGCTGGTTGCCCCTGGAGACAACCCAGTGTTTGGAAGATTGGAATTTTCAGTCCCACTCACTCAGCTCCCTGGAGGAGAGAAGAGCTGGAGATTATGTTCAATCACCCATGGCCCTCTATGTAACGAGACCTGACCTACATAAAAACCTAAAAGTACAGGAACCCAGAGAGCTTCTGGGTTGATGAACATGTGGAGGTTTTGAAAAAGTGGAGCACTTTGGAGAAGGTATGGAAGCTCTACGCCCTTTCCCACACACCTTGTCCTCTACATCTCTTCCATCTGGCTGTTCTTGACTTCTATCCTTTTATAATAAACCAGTGATCTAGTAGGTAAAATTTCCTCTAGGTTCTGTTGCAATTTCTACCAAATTAATCAAACCTCCAGAGAAGGGGCATGGGAACCTCTGATCTATGGCTGATGGATGGGTCAGGTAACAACCTGGACTTATACTTGGCATCTGACAGGGGGGAACAGTCCTGTAGACGGAGCCCCTAACCTGTGAGATCTGATGCTATCTCTAGGTATATAGTGGCAGAATTTAGTTGAGTTGTAGGATACCCAGTTTCTGTCTGAGATTTGGTTAGTGGTTGGAAAAATGCACACACATGGGAATTCGTGTTAGAAACATAATCACCAATTACTTTTTTCAAGCATCATCATGAGTGATCAACAATCAACTTGACCTAGTCATGTAAAGAGACAGATTTCTATACATAAATCTATATATTTTTTTAATGTTTTTTTTTAATGTTTTATTTATTTCTAGGAGAGAGAGAGAGACAGCGTGAGCAGGGGAGGGTCAGAGAGAGAGGGAGTCACAGACTGAAACAGGCTCCAGGCTCTGAGCTGGCAGTCAGCACAGAGCCCGACGCCGGGCTCAAACCCATGAACCGCGAGATCATGACCTAAGCGAAAGTCGGATGCTTAACCGACTAAGCCACCCAGGCGCCCCAATAAATCTATATATTTGTAAAGGCAAAATAACTCATTGAAAAGTTACAATTAAAAACAAGTTACAATTTAAGTGATGTCATTTTGGAGAAAAAAATAATATTTAAATAAGCTAATTCCTGTTTCTTCTCAGATATGCAAATAATTAAAAGCAAAATAATCTATATAATTGACATGGACAGTCAGTCTACTGTACAACCGGTTAAGAAACTTAGACTTTAAACTAATTATAACAGACCTGATTGAGGCTATAAAGGCTCTTATTACTAAAGTAATTCTTATCATCAAAGACTCTATCTCATTTAGGTTATGGGTCACATAAAAATTAAGATTCAACTCAAATCAGTCACACAAAAAATGAAGTAGTTCTTTTAATTTGAATCAATACAAAAAAATTCCCACATTTTCCTTTCATCTAACTTTTTTGACCTGTCAAGAGCTAATCAAAGAAAACATGCTGCGTTTTGCTGTGTAAGATTTAGCTTCAGCTCAATGTAATTAAGTTTGAAAAAACAAGCACCCAAACTGGTTATTTACTAATCTTTAGCAAAAAAAAGTACCAGCTGATTGCCTGACTGTTTCACTTTCAACTAGCTGATTTTGTATAGTTTGCTCCAATCTAAGACTAAGCCTCATAAAAGCACATTTGAGAAAGTCCTTAGCTGACATGCTCAGACATTGTTTTGATGCCCAGACAGCAGCACAACTAGCAGGTAGGGAGATGACTCTCATGACTGGGGTCTCTCCCCCAGAACCCCTCACTGCACTGTGAGCCAGGAGTAAGCCAAAAGGGGGTGCGAGGGCCCCAGCTCCCAGATGGAAAGTAAAAGTCAGTGACCGGGAGAAGGAAGGTCCTCAGGGCAAAGGCTTAGTCACACTCAATGTCAACAGTCTGGGAGCCAAAAACAAAGTCATATGAGAGAATAAAAAAGGAAGTGAGTAGTAATAGAAAGTTATAACAGCCGCACCAATGTGATCTTTTCTTCCACTGGAATCCGTGTGATATTTAACTAGGATGGTTAATATAACTATTTATAGAGTCTGTATAAAGAATTGTGTGAGTTTACATACACACATATAAATAAATACACAGTTGCAATCGCTTAGAATAAATAGAAATTCAAAACAAGAACCAGAGGATTCATACTTTCATCTCATGTTTGTATAGTCTTTCATTAATTGGAGTGTTGGCAATTGATGTTGAAAAAGTCATATGACCACCCAGGACTAGAAATATAAATGTAAATGATCTTTTTCCTCTCAGTGCATTTATCAAGTATCAGCTTGTAATCACCAAACCCATCTGCTACTTACTAAAGACCTCGAGAGTTGCATCCAAGGTCAAAACAGTGGCAAGTCACTGATTTTTATCAATGCTCAACAGATGAGCCTAAAAGATGTGTAGATTGCCATACACAACCTGAAAGGGTGGCTCATACTTTCCAAACCCCTGTATGTGGAAGAACAGTTGCCCTGCAATGTGATACCTGAATGGTCAGCTGCTTACCTTCTAGAAAAAGACCTCATGGAGCACCTAGTCCACATTCATGAAAATGAACTAAATTGAAGTGGATCGAATTGAATCATACTGAATACAGCAACAAGGAATGGTGCTAAACACACCCACCTGTCTACCAGCAAGGATCTGCAGGTTGCAATGCCAACATAGAATTAGTACTGAAAACCAGCAGCAAAGCAACATTCCTGAAGTAGAAGAGAGGCAAAAGGAATACTGTTTGCCCAAAAATCCTTTGCTCAAAAATGTATCATTCAGGATCCTTTCCATTCCAAACACCAAGAACGCTTGAATCAACCTAACTTAAAACCCAAACCCTATTCTCCCAAAAAGTAGGATGGAAATTGGTGGTTTACAATTCACCATAACTGGAAAGCCCGGCCATCCTGATTCACATGCCCGTGTCCTTGGCATCGAGTGGGAAAAGCATAATGCCACAAAAGGAAGGGATTGTGTGGATAATGTGTACATAAAATACATCCATGTGCACCACTTGAGCAGTGCAGCTGAATCTGATTTCACGTGATAGGACTCACAATGGCAGCGCAGTCTCCTTCTGTTCTTTCTGTTGCTGACTTTCTTCTTCCCCACTGCCTGGGAGCTTCTTCCAAGAGGCCAAACATGATTTCCCAAGTACTTCATTTTTCCACATACCTGTTATAGCAATGCAACGGAAAGAAGAATTCTCTCTCTCCATCTTATATTGACTCCAAGAAGGAACGTTGAGCTTAATGTCTCCAGCAGAGAGGCTCCGACCTAATCGCTACCCCAGGGAGATGAAGCCCCGTTATTTGCCGATTTTGCCACAGGTATGAGTGGGAGAAGCATGGCTTCCCAAAAAGGGGGTGTAGATTTAAACACATGATCGTGCATGCACGCGCACGCGCGCGCACACACACACGCACACACGGTGTGCCTGGGTGGCTCAGTCCGCTAAGCGTCCGACTTTCACTCAGGACATGTTCTCACAGTTTGTGGGTTTGAGCCCGGCGCCAGGCTCTGTGCTGACAGCTCGGAGCCTGGAGCCTGCTTCAGATTCTGTGTCTCCCTCTCTCTCTCTGCCCTTCCCTAACTCATGCTCGCTCTCTCGCGCTCTCTCTCTCGCTCTTTCTTAAAAATAAATGAACATTAAAAAATAATAAATAAACATACCCACACAAACACACACACAGCATTTGTTCGCTACAATTAGTCCTGTATATGTTTAAAATAATTATTACCCTCTCGCAGGTTTTTCTGATAGGATTAAAAAGGAAATCAAACTGCTAGGAAGTATATTATTAATTTAAGGATCTTTTAGTATGAACAAGTTTATTAAATATTTTATCCTGGGTAGGAGATGGGGAAATAGGACAGCACTGGGCACAGGTAACTGAAAACAATTAAAAGGCCGAGAATGGGAGCAGAAGGTGAGGGAGGCAGATTACAGTGGTGCCAAGGATAAACTTGATCTTTTTATGGTTTCGCCCCTAGCAAAGTTTCAACTAGGGGAAAACAATTCAACCATCCCAGCAGTATCAACAGTGAGCTGCAAATTTCAAAATAAATGACAAAGTGTTGGGACATGTAGATCAATAATCAAAAGAAAAAGGCCAAAACTTAAATCTTAGAGTCTGTGCTTCTAAAATCCTATCCAGATAGGGAAACTTCCTGATTACTCAAAAACAGCGTAACTACTTATTATTTTTTTTTTTTTACCTTCTCATCAAGACCCCTTGAAAATCACCTTTAGAATCCATTTATTTTGAGGTGGGGCGGGCCAAGGGAACAGGAGAGGAAGGGAATCCCCAGCAGGCTCCACAACGCCAGCATGGAGCCTGATTCAGGGCTCTAACCCATGAACCGTGAGATCATGACTGATGTTGAAATCAAGAGTCAGACGCTCAACTGACTGAGCCACCCAGGCGCCCCCTTTTCTCTTCTTATTCTACACATTCCCCTTGGGCATTCTCACGGCTTCAACCACCACCATAGGCTAATGGATCCCCAAATTTCTAACTATTGTCTATATGTCTATAAATGAGTCTAAGGGCAATTAATTTGTCCAGAAAATAAAGCATACAGTAGTGACCTAGTAGTGCCTACTTTTAATTAGATTCTCCAAGCCTCTTTCTTAGCAAGCAACTTACAAATGAATAGATGCCACATTTATTCCTTGAGTGATAGGCTCATGGAGCAGCTTCTAAGCAGAACTGTATTCAAGCTGTTCTTCCAAATTATCTTTTATTTAAAGGCAAACAACACCAACAACAAATGTTGAAGAAAAGAATCTGCAGCCTCTTCTAAACTCATAACCACAAAGTAAATAGGTGAGACACAGTGAAGGGAAAGAATAAGGAAGCTACCTCTGCCACTGGGGTGACTGCAAGGGACACATGTGGGCAGACGTGGACAGCATGCAGTAGAAAATTGGACTTTGGAGGGAAGCAGGCCTAATTTAAACCTCACTTTCACTGAGTATCCGTTGTGCAGTCTTAAGCAATATTCAGTAGTCCCCCTTTACCTGAGGGGAACACACTGAAGACCCCCAGTGGATCCAAGAACTTCGAATGATACCAAATAGTATATATACTATGTTTTTGCTTCTACGGACATACCTATGCTGAAGCCTAATTGCCAAGTTGGGTACAATAAGAAAGTAACACTAACTAATAAAAAAATAGAACAATTATAATAATAAACTGTAATAAATGTTATCATAGATCTCAACAACCTCGTATACAATGTTTTTTCTTTCCTTATGAAGTCAAGAACTTTCATCTTTCACTTAAAAGAAGCACTTTAGGATGCTCTCTTCCCTTTAGATCTTCAAATTGCCAGCATGACTCCTTTTGTACTTTGGGGCCATAATTAAGTCAAATAAAGGTTATCAGAAAACAAGCACTGTGATCGCATGGTAATCAATCTGATAATCCCCAAACGGCTACTAAGGGACACTGGGTATAGGTACTCTATATTATGAGGCTACGCTAGACAGAAGGATGATTCACATCCTGGAAGAGACAGAGTGGGATTGCGCAAGGTTTCATCACACTACTCAGAACAGCAAGCAATTTAAAACCAATGTATTGTTTATTTCTGGAATTTTCCATTTAATATATTTGGACCATAGTTGACCTCAAGTAACTGAAACTGTGGAAAATAGGCAATTACTGTACTTAATTTTTTTTTCAGTCCTAATTGGTATATGGGGCTAAACCCTTTCTCATAAGATTTGTAAGATAATAAATTAAATTTAATAACATGCAAAGCAGTTTCTGATATGTAGTAGATACTCATGAAAAGGAGATGCACTATTACTGATAAAATTGTCCCCAAGTTTTCCCTGGGACTTTGACAGGCTGTGGGCAAGCCAGAAACAGTGGGAAAACCATCATCATGGATAGTCCAATAGAGACCTCACAAGAGGGTTTATAATTCCTTATTCACGAATGCCAGGCCTAAAACAGTTCAGGTAAATGGAAGATTCTTGTGAATTCCACTTAAACCATTGTCTCCTCACAACCAGCAGTTTTTCTGCTGGCCTCTTTCTGTGCTTTAGGAAAACCAACCTCAGTGTGTGTGTTGTAGAACTGAGCAAGACTTACCCCGCCTCCCCACAAATGCATTACCTAGATACTATAAATAAGAAGCTAATTCCAGAATATTTTAAGAATGCTTTAACCATAACCAAGAAGTGCAATTCTATTCAGCATGAATAAGACAACCCTCATTAGGTAACACTTCTAATTACTTTAATGATGATGCAAAGTTGGGTTCCATTGGCTCTAGAACGATGATATCTACCGGTCTAACAGAGTGACAAGGAAGCAATTAAAACTAATTATTTGTGCTTATTTATGTTGAAGAGGACTTACGACCTTATTTTTGAATGCATTCAGAATTGTGGGCTCACAGCTCAGACAATCTTTCATTTCCATTCCACAGGCCTACTAAGCCTAATACTTTCAGGGCAGAAAATAAAACACAAAAACAAAAACAAACAAACAAACAAAAACCCAACACACACACACACACACACACACGCAGACACCTACAATAAAGCAATCATCATCTGTAATTTTGCCAACTTTGGGGTTCTAATCCATTTATCTTTGTTTCCCCCCCAACCTCTAAAACCTTCCTTAAAAAGTATTTGTTTGATTTAATATGTGAAAGCTAACAAGACCTCCACCACACAGTTTCAATAGTGCAATTATGTGGGGTGTAGATTTTAACTAGGTTAGTGAAGAAAGGTCATTAAACTTATGGTTTCATCTCCTCAATATTTTGGAATTCAAGAAAACAATGTTTAGGCAAATCAGCTTCTCCCTACCCCCATCCCCCAAGTACAAGGTCAGTTTGACACTCTGAATGGTTAAATCATCCTTGGCAAAGAGTCTGAACTTGGCAGAAGCTCCGTAATGAGAAATCCAGATGACTGGTATCATTTATAATGTGAGTGCCCCGCACTTAATCTCATGCTAGTTTGTTTTTGTAAGGAATAGCAATGACTTAAAAGAAGTCATTAGGGATGTTTAAGATTTTAACTACTTGACACTAGCTGTGGTCTTCACCTTTGATGGCACCTTTTTAGCATTAAAGAAGCAGTCTATGCCTTCCCTTTACTTCTAATCCTCTGCACAGAAAGGTCGGTTTCTTGTTCTGGTTATGAAAAATGCAGACCTTTCTCTATGGTATAGACTGAAGTTAATTTAGGAAAGCAGAAAACCAAACAGTTGAAGCTCACTCACTCTTATCTCTTTTGGATTTTCAGCAATCACTTAAACGAAGCTGCAGAAATATTACAGCTTTTCAAAAGACTAAGATAAATACCAGATTGAAATTTTAGTCTCTAAAGCAATTTGTCTGCTGGGTCAATATACACTAAAAATAATATTGTCAGAGCTCTCATAACCAGCCATTATGTAATTACTCCCTGCATGACCCAGGTCCATAAGATTCTAGAGCTTGAGTTTTTATACACTGTCCTATATTCATTTGCATAAACACTTGCCATTTGCAGGGAAGGAGGAGAGTCAAACCAGAGGTTTTGTTTTGTTTTGTTTTGTTTTGTTTTCTGACTTGATCATTCTATGAAAATTTTCCAGTGAATTCAAAGAAAATAGTGTCCTTGGGTGCCTAGGTGGCTCAGTCAGTTAAGTATCCAACTCCTGATTTCAGGTCAGGTCATCAGGTCACAATCTCACAGTTTGGGAGTTCCAACTCCAGGTTGGACCCTGCACTGACAACATGGTGCCTGAGTGGAATTCTCCCTCTCTCTCTCCTTCTCTCTCTCTGCTCCTCACCTGCTTGCTTTATCTCTCTCGGTCTCTAATAAATAAATAAATAAATAAACTTTAAAGAATCTTATCAAAGAAAATAGTGCCTTCCATAATTTCAAGTAGACTTAAGTTTTTAAAAATACTTAAAAAAAATTTTAAGTAGGTTCCACACCCAATGTGGGGCCTGAACTCAACTGAGATCAAGAGTCACAGTCACATGCTCTACCAACTGATCCAGTCATGTGCCCCTCAAGTAGACACAATTTTAATTAAATTTCTTCACTCTCTTCATTTTCCCAAACTTCCTCAACAAGGAACAGACAAATATAAAAATTATACAAAGTGATACCATTTGCAGCATAGTAAGAACGTTTCATAAATAGAGTATGGCTTTGCTTTTCGTTTTCTTTTGGATGCCAAACAGGGTTATCAAAAGACCAAGGGATCCGAGTCTTAACTTTGCCACTGTAAGGGAAGATAAAACTTTTCCTCTGTTCTCTTGGATTCAGTTCCTGAGGCCTGCGAATTTAACTGACAAGACACAGATGAACAGGAGAAAAGATATATCTTTCTTTTTTGATGTTAATATGTTTACATGCCTGTAACTTCATGGAAAAGACGTGAAAATCCACCGAAGTTTGCATACCCATTTTAAACAGAAGTTAGACTTAGAAATTAGAAATTAAATTCATTAGAAATTAGCCTTAGAAGTTTACATACCATTTTAATAAAAGGGCGCCAAGTGGCTAAGTGACTAAACAAAAGGAAGCAGGCCTTGGGGATTCCAGGGGCAGTAAATTGTGAGAAGGTAAATGCATGGGGAGACTAATGAAAACTCAGAGTTATTTTAGTAACATTTGTTTGTGTAGATTCATTTCAGTGCTGACTTTCCATCTTCGTGGCCATAAAACTCCCGAGGAAAGGGGATTTATGGCAGTTCTCATTCTCAGATGCTTTTGCCTTTAGTCAGATAAGGGAAGCCCCAAGAAGTCTTCTTTATATGCTCAGTTGCTTTTACTTCAAAATAATCCCTATGCCAAAGTGATACATTTCGGGGTGGCATATCTTGATATCCTTCACTGCTAATTCCCTCAGAGAGAGTTATTAGTCAAGCCATTTCTCTGGGACTTTGTTTCTGCACAAGTGAAGTAAAGATTGGAGTAGATTTCTAAATTTCATTCACTCTCTGAGAGTCCATGGTTCTTTTACTTTTGTATATGCATTGTGGGTTTCATTTGCAAAGACTGCATACTTAAGTTACAAGCTATGTAACTGAGAGTCACTTGGCTCAAAAAAAAAAAAAAAAGAAAGAAAGAAAGAAATCGGACATCAAGTAGTGTGGAATACTTTCCCTAAGTTTACTTGTGTATTCAAGAATATATTGGGCACATGATATGGATAAAGACAGTGAGGTAGATAAGAAAAATGCAGTCAGTTTGGGAGATGAGACTATTTCATGTTTTTTCATGGAAGTGATCGAGGAAGGGTAAAGAGAACACTGCCTGAAAGCACATGAAAGCAAATGAAAAGATTACAGGGTTTCTCAGGATCTAACATTGATTCTAGGTACCTTGAGATGCGGCTTTTTCCCACTGTAAGCTGACCTTCTGGGAAGAATGGTGAGTTAAACTGAGTCACACTTCTATCCACACCCAGGAACTGCACCCTCTGGTCAATTCCTACACAATACCTCAACTAGTTTGACCTTGAACTACCTAATAATCACAAATGGACCCAAGAGAGACCCTTGAAAGAATGGGTCTATAGTGACTGTCCAGTTTCTTGTAGGCAAGATTATGGAAGAGAAAATTGCAAGACTTAGCATCAGGAGAGATATGCCGATCTAAAAAGCAGAGAAGTGGACACTTGGTGGGTTACTTTGGTTTTCCTAATCAGAAGCAGTGAATTTGTAAAATGAGGACGCGTGTGATTCTTCAACCAAAATTTCAACTGAATCGAGGATGCTTTTTCATGAAAGAGCAAGGAAACTTATTTTCAAAGTCCTGGCAACCCATCAGAGAGGGAAAATTAGCTGTAATGTCCTGTTGTACAGGCCTTCTCAGCTCTATTTATATTCCACAATGACAGAAAACGCATCTGTCTAGTATTGGAAAGACACTAGAAAACTTAATTATCTGAATCCCCTCTCCGGTGGTTGAAGAAGGGCGTATCCCCAAATTACTACTCCCTGAACTCGATCCAAGACCTGGTCAGAAGGCAGTAGGTCTGTTCAGGGAGCCAACAGGAAGTTCTTCCCGACTTGAGCCAGTTGGATGGGGATGAAGCTTGCTTCAGCTGGAAGTCGTTTGTACTTCTCCTCCGACTAATCAGAATCGGTGGCTTATGAGAGCACACCATAGGTGATCTTGCTCACTCTGACCTGCTGTAGGTGCGTCAGTCCAGTGGCTCAAATATTTAAGGGAAGTACCTGGAGTTGTCTGCTTTGCTTTGATGGAGAACAGGGTCAGAAAGAAAGAACTGCCCACAGAATGGAAAAATGAGAATTTGAGGTGTGGTACATTTACAAAAGGTCATCAGTGCTTTCCAAAATTCCACTAGGAAATTTGGGTAAGGATGGGTGGGGGCTCTACCACATCCGGAAATTTCCTTTGGGCTACCTACCTAGTCAAACAGGTCTCACCCAAGTTGTGTCTACACAGCAAATAAATTTGGAGGAAGGGGAAAAAAAAGCAGTCTCATTCAGGCAACAATTATCCAAGTACAAGCAGTAATGCTGGATCATCAAAAGTCTAGAAATTACCAGATATTCAAAACAAGTATTCATTTGACAAAACAGGTTTCTAAAAGGTAGGATTTTGTGGCGGGAGGGGGCTTGTTTTGCTAAATGTCTCTCAGGGAGGAATATTCTTGCTAATTTTTATAATTTTCCAATTTAGAAGTTTTGCAGGCTAGGGATGACACATCCCTGGAAATCCTATCTCTATAAGTTCTGTTTAACAGCCCAGCACCCAAGAAATCCTATACTTTCTCATGCCAACTCAATACAATGTTTTGTTACTTTATTATTTTTTTAATTATGGCGTTTCAGTTTTGTGCCAGGTATATGTGTTAGGTAAAATATACCTGCCACTGATGAGTCTGAGTTACTCCCTAAATGTGAAGAGTTCTAGAACAGGCACAGAGGAGGAGAGCAGTAAAAGAAGATAGCCAGACAAATTATCTAGAAGATTGAAGCTTTGCCTTTGTTCTCTTTAAAACAAAGTGCTCCAAATACTCCTCAGGATGCTAGCTGGAAAAAAAAAAAAAAGTGTAAACCAGTCTTTGTCAGGCTTGAGTGTATTCAGTCAGGCCATGACAGACCCCCTCTGACCAGGCCTGTGCTTCCTGGGCTGCCCACCCACCCACGTTCCAGGCTGGCCTGCGCCCCCGCAGAGAAGCCGGAGTCCCTCACCAGCCCCCCACCCACCTCCCCCATCTTAAACCAGCAGCCTCCACCTAAGAGCTCGGCAAGAAGGATCACCTTAGCCAGCAGCCAGGACTGCTGCTGTGACTAGAAGGAACGGGAGGAAAGGACGAGGAGCAGGTCGAAGAGGAAGAGAAGGAGACAGAGGAAAAGAAGAGAAGGAAGAGGGAGAGAAAGAAGGTGGGGTGGGGGGGACTGGGGACGGGGAGAAGAGAAAAGGAAGAAGGAGAAAGGAAAAGAAAACATGGAGAAGAAGGAGGAGGGGAGAGAAGAGAGAGGAAGAGAAAAAGTTGGACTGGCCAGGAGGGAAGAGGGGGAAGAATCCAGAATTAAACACACACACACACACACACACACACACACACACACACACCCCTCTGGATGAAAGCCTGCTAACTTTATGTGCTTGTTTTAATTTGCTGATACACAAGCGGGGAAAAAGAGAAAAAGGGTATTCCTTCAGGGACAAAAAAGAAGTCGAAATAGTCTCTGTCTTCTGAAACGTGAGTGAATTTACCTTCAGGACAGCTAATTCCATTACTTTCTATGGGAAGGCTGGGCTACCTGTGCGCGGAGAAAACAGATACATTGGGGGCAGAACCCAACTGCCTGGAAGTGACCTTGATACTGATGTTTCAGCCCCAGAAGCCTGTTCTCTTTTATCGTGCAAATTGACTGCTGTTTTGGTAGCGACTTCTTTCCCAGATCATCTCTTCTTAAAGAGAAACCCTGACCTTCCTCATGTAAAATACAAACAGATCAGTTGCTGCCTGTATTTTAAGACCACTTTTTGTGATCTTGGACGCGCTTTTGTTACTGTGTAGCAAACATTAAATACCCTTATTCTGTAGTTATAGATTTGTGTTTACAAGGCCGTGACATTAGGATTGTACTGGTAATTTTTATAATCCTAATAATGCTTTCTTGACCATAACATGAACGAGTGCTCATTTTGGCTTAATTTTGGCTGAGATGATTTTTACTGCAGAGGAATTCACTTGCAGACGATCAACTTCTCTGAAGACATTCATATACCCGGAGTCCTTTTGAGCCTGGTCTTGCGTAATGTCCTGCTGTTATTGGCCTACTCAGCTGTGGGTACATAAAAGTTTAAAATGCTGTGAAAATATATATGGGGTTTGCGTTGGTTTTGTTTTTTGTTTTTTGTTTTTTTTTTGGTTTTTGACTTTTTAATAACCGTATCAAACCTCGTTACCCTGTTGTTTTGGAGAACACAGACAAAGACGTTGATGGGAAGCTTACGCACGTTAGTTCAGGTTGGTTGGTTTGGTTTTCACAAGACCGGCCTCTTTGAATAACATTAGGCTCAAAAGTATTTGGTTGAATTTTCAATTTTCAATACATTGGTTTGACTTGTCTACGCGCCACTAAAAATGTGTCAGAAACAAACCAACTGCTTGTTTGACAGCATAGATCACCTGCTCCATTTTCCCCCATTCCCTTCAAAAGACCAATTTTTTTGTTGACTGTTTGATTTTTTAAATTAACTATGCAGGCTTTGGCTAGACATGGGCTTGGATTAGCATGCAACACAGGCAAGAACAGAATCTGGTGAAAACGGTCTTGTGCAACGATACATATTTGTGTGTGTTTATGTGTAAATGCCTGTTTATGTACACATGATACGTGTAAAACACTGAGGCACAAACTCATCCTTGGCCCCTAAGATTTAGTGCAATTTTCCAGCTGAAAACTTTCCAATTCCTTGATTTCATTTGCCTCTTCCCTTTAAGCCAAAACTTACTCTTACTCTCGGCAGGGGATCAGAATTCATGATCTATGATTTGTGTCTCAAGAATTTCTTGGGTGCTTCACAGAAATAATTTTGTCTGACCTTGATACCATTCAAGGCTTAAAAGTGAAAATGGAGTTGAATTTATTAATTTTCAATGAATGAAATGCTGGAGAGAGACATAGTTCACTAGGGCAGGGATTCCCTTTCCATGCATGCAGAGTGAGAATCTTCTCTACTCACCTTTTATTTGAACATATTTTTTTTTTAATATTTTTTTTTATTTATTTCTAGGAGAGAGAGAGAGACAGCGTGAGCAGGGGAGGGTCAGAGAGAGAGGGAGACACAGACTCTGAAATTGGCTCCAGGCTCTGAGCTGGCAGTCAGCACAGAGCCCGATGCGGGGCTCGAACCCACGAACTGCAAGATCATGACCTAAGCGAAAGTCGGACACTTAACCGACTAAGCCACCCAGGCGCCCCATATTCTTTTCCTTGGATAAATGGACCCCAAGCTGGCTTCCCCAGTTAGCTGTACCTCACTGTGGGGTAACAGCCAGCAGTAAGATTTAGTGTACAAGTATATACTCTGCCAGGAAAACCCACTCTTAATACTGCAGAAGTTAAGACCATTCTCAGAGGAAGGTATAAGTTCCTAATTCCTACAACCCTGTGCCCTCCCTCTCTTCAGCAGACCTACAGTTAAGGGATGGAGAAAGTAGATAGATAGATATAGAGATGTGGTATTTAGAGATATGGACATACAGATATATGAACATCTATATCACTAACGGATTTATCTACTACTGAAAGATATGTAAATATATATCCCCCACTCCTCCAGCATCCTACAATCTTGAGTATGCCTTAAGGATTCCCCAAGATTTTGCCCTGCTTCTTTTCTTCTTCTTCTTTTTTGTTTATTTATTTATTTTGAGAGGGGGTGGGCAGAGAGAACGGGAGAGGGAGGGAATCCCAAGCAGGCTCCATAATGTCAGCATGGAGCCTGATGCAGGGCTCGAACCCACAAACCGTGAGATCATGACCTGTGCCGAAATCAAGAGTCGGGTGCTCAACTGACTGAGCCACCCAGGTACCACCTTTTCTCTCCTTATTCTACACATTCTCCTTGGCCATTTTCATGGCTTCAACCACCACCTATAGGCTAATGGATCCCCAAATTTCTAAGTACTGTCTATATGTCTATAAATGACCTCATTACCTCCTTCCCTCTAGGAATGCCATTATCACCACTTCTCATAGCTCACTCAAGAATTTCTCAGGCACCTCAAGGGAATAATTTTGTCTGATCTTGACACTATTAAAGACTTAATAATGAAATATTATCAAACATCCTCTCATTAATATTATCAGAATATTCTTAGAAACCTCTAATAATATTCTTAGAAACCTCAGTACCATCCTAGGTCCTTTCTCTACTTGCCCCTTACGTCAAATGTGTTTCCAAATCCTGTTGATTAAAGTCTACCTCCAATGTCTCTCACATCTGGCTTCTTTTTTCATTCCAGTTCTTACTCTCAGAATTAAGCCTTCATCTCTTACATGAAGAGTTACCCAGAGACTAGGGAGGCAGAATACTGTGTGTGGTGCTGAAGCATCAGAGAAAAGGTTTAAATCCTAACTTGGCCACTTATTAACTGGGTAGCCTGGTGGAGATAGTTAATCTATCTACACCTATACCTTCTCTTAGGATTATTTTGAACATATTAACTCAAATTAATGCTCTTGGGTTTTGCCTCATATATACAGTGAGCCTTCAATACATGAGCCCCCCTTATTAAAAGGTTGCCCTATCTTGGGTATCCACTAAATACTAGGAGTATCTCCTCTGTTATAATAACTCAGTATGTCTCCAGACATTACCAAACATCTCCTAGGTGGGCAAAAGCCATCCCTGGATAAGAAGCACTCTTCTAAAGACTAAATCCTAATTGCTTGCTTGACTCACAAGGCTATTCCCAAGCTGAAGCAAGCTTCTTTCTCTTTCTCTGCTTCCTGCCACCCCATCCCACGCTTCTGTTGGCTAGTCACATCCTGCCTTTCTGACAAAGCCAGGTCCTTGCCCAAAGCTTTGCCTTGCTTTGAACAAGGTGTCCCTCTGCTGTGATGCCTTCCTCCAATTTCCCCACCTAACAAACTTTTCCTTTCTACCCGACATCCAGCTCCAAAGTCCCCTCTTCCCTGGGTCTCCTGATCACAGATACTTTCACACGATACCTTCTGGTTTTGTTTTATACATTTGTATCTTGGTTAGTACATGCTGTGTTTGTCCATCTGCCTACTTTACTTAACCTTAGTGGACAATTAACTTCTAGAAAACAGATATCATAATCTATTTATCTCTGTCCCTCCACAGTTGATCATATGGCATCTAACGCATCATAGGTATTCCGGTAAGTATTTTAAAACAAATTGGACTTCCCTATGTCCTTCTATTTAATGAGTCTACTCTGAGTGGTAAGTAGTGTATTCCACAAAATAATTTAAATTTCTCTTTACCTACTGAAATATTCTCATCTTAACTGTCATTTGGTCAGAGCCCTTTGTGAGAGTCAAACTAACAATCTACTCCACTCTTGGGTAGGATGTGTTAATGGCATGGGGCATTCCCCATCCCGGAAGCCCACTGCCAGGGCAGGGGACTATGGTTAAGCACATAAACTCCACAGGCAGCTTTCCTGGGTTCAAATTTGTCTTAGTTTTGTTTTTCTTTTTAATTGGTAAAATGAATCTGTTGATGGTATTAACTTCAGAGAGTGATTTTGAAATTAGATGAGGTAATGAATCTAAAGCACAAATAAATATTGCATAAAAATTGGCTACGATTGTTAGATTTATACATCTATGTAAGATCCTATTGAAATAAGGCCTTCATTACCATGCTAAGACACGTAGGGAAGTCTGGTGAGAGGCAGGGTTTTTAGAATGTGCAAAATCATGCCATATAAGCAAGCTCATGTTTTAGTCCTCAGGGCAGTCACGTGTCTACCATAGAACAAATGCCAAAAAAAAATATATATATATATATATATGACTTCTTCCTTCCACTTCTTCATGTACTGTTACAGACAGGAAATATCTATGCTTCTTTAAATGCTGACTTACCTTCACATTTTACACATATGTATGTGTGTGTGTGTATATAAAGAAAATATATATGCACCCAGATATGTGTATATAGGTGTTGTTTTTTAAGGGCTACCCTTACTCAAACATGTTATATACATCTTTCCCTTCACCTAAATGTCAGGAAGAAATTGACCTCTGGCAGTAGTTACTGGGCAAGTTCAAGTGCCAATCATCCCAGTGTTTAGAGGCGTGCTCCCTATGGTTTCTGTAGGAGCAGTGAGTGTCTATGTTGGCTCAACTCTACAAACAACTCGTTAGAGGTTAGCCTACAAACTCTGAAGGAAATAGGGTATAGAAGAGTGTAAAGATTATAAAAGTGTCAGGCTGACTGATACATGCCCTATCTCTGGTCTTCTTCAAGAAGAAAAAAGTCATGTTAACAGATATGTTTGGTGTACAATTTATTCTAATGCACAGCTTATTCTGAATCTATTGTGTATCGGCCCTGAAAGTATTGCCCCCTACAATGTCTTTACTTCATAAATATCCTTTATCTCATCCATCTTGGGAGCACTGAAATATTTGCATAGACAACCAAAAACTAGAGTGGATGGGTTTTCTTAACATCTAGAACCCCCAGTGGCCTCAGTAGCTACATGAGAAAATCACGTGGTCATTGATACCAGTAAATTACATCCTATGACAGCTGTCAGAAGCACAATGGTCCAAACAGGATTGCCGAATTGGGACTCCACACTGTGGGCCTGATTCAGTTTATAAATATCTGTATCACTATGTGTGTGTTACTTTTTCTCCCCTGAATCAGTTTTGTCGTTTTTCAAATGGGAATAATAATATTTGGGGAGGATGTTTTAATAACCAAATAAGATACCATATGTAAAGACTCTTGCTGTTTTAAAGGTTTACATATTAGTGCTGAACGTTAAAATACTTCAGTGTCAAAAATTTTATATGCTATTATTTTCATACTGCAGGAGTTTTGAGAGCATGACTTCAGTTCTCAGCGTAGCACGTTTGCCATATGTAGAGTGCCTCTGTGGGACAGAGACTATGCTGAACTCTGGAGTCACAAAGAAGAAAGACACAAATTGCCTGGGGGAACTTCGAGTTGGTGGGGAAAAGACATGCACAACAGTGACATTGAGCTGTTAGAGATATTGACATTGAGCATGATAGAGATAATGCGGAATGAGCAACGGAAACACAAAGAAGGGAAGATTGAATGCCCTGGGTTAAGCCATCCTCAGCAGTACATGTTAGCGTGTGTACTTGGAACTCCAGAAAGCCCACTTTTATCAACTTTTATGCCGTCTTCACAGAGCTGGAAGACAATACACAGGCGTGGAGGTCACTGTTCTGGTGGGAAGCATTCAGAAGCTACTAATAGCCAATATTGATCACAGCAGGGTTCGTATAACAGCTTTTTAAAAACATTTATCCCTTTAAAATCAAATTGGGTAAGTTTATCTAGACTTCAAAGGTTTCAGATTTTACATTTATTTACCGAACATTTACTATGTTCCAGGCATGGAACTGGATGTTTTTACTGCGTTATCACATTTAAAAGCTAAATAAAGATGGAGGTAGCTTTAATTTAATCCCATTATAAGCTTCTGTTCTCCATCATGAGGCCATTTCTATATCCTGGCTCACAGCCCATACTCACACTACTTTGCTGGAATTCTGTTGAAGAAGAAATCTGTTCTAACCCAAATATTCTAAATAATTTAGCTGCCAGCCTGGGAATAAAAATAATATCTCTTTGGTAATGGATTTTTTTTTAAGGAACTGGCTTTAAATACCTACACAATATCACTTTTCTTAATAAACATTTACATGCTCTTCAAAGTCTTCTGGTAATTTGTACAGCAAATGTGTAAATAAGAGAAGGGGATTTGTTGATATATTTGCTTGCTGGGGACGGCCACAACAAAGTATCACAAACTGGGTGGCTCAAACAGCAGACATTTATTGTCTCACAGTTCTTTTTTTTTTTTTAATATTTTTATTTATTTCTAGGAGAGAGAGAGAGACAGCGTGAACAGGGGAGGGTCAGAGAGAGAGGGAGACACAGACTGTGAAACAGGCTCCAGGCTCTGAGCTGGCAGTCAGCACAGAGCCCGACGCGGGGCTCGAACCCACAAACCGCGAGATCGTGGCCTAAGCGAAAGTCGGACGCTTAACCGACTAAGCCACCCAGGCGCCCCTATTGTCTCACAGTTCTAAATGCTGGAAGTCAGAGATCAAAGCGTCCACAGGGCTCATTCCTTCTGAGGACTGTGAGAGAGAATCTGCCCGTGCCTCTCTCCAGCTTTGAGTTGTTTGCTGGCAATCTTTGGTTTTCCTTGGCTTATAAAATCATTACCCCTGTCCCTGCGTTCATCTTCTACCTGTGTACATGTCTGTCTCTATATTTCCATTTTTTTAATAAGGACACCCACCATATTGGATTAGGATCCACCCTAACGACTTCATCTTCACTGGATAACCTCGGTACAAAACAAACCCTATTTCCAAATGAGGCCACATTCTGAGCTACGGGGAATTAGGACTTTGGCATATGAATTGTAGAGGGACAGCTGAACACGTAAGAGCGTGTAAAACATCGGGCTTTCTAAGTACTGATCCTGGATAGGATTATAAAATTAATTCAAGAGAGAGGTACACTAAAGAGCTAGAGGGTGCTTCATGGAAAGATCTAAGATATTACTGATTGCAAACTCCCTGAAGAAAACATAAATCATTGCTAGTAACTTCTTGAGCTTCAATTTACTGATTTCGTTAAGGTTAGTTATAATCATTCAATTGCTTTCACATTTCACAACTGATTACTAACAGCAAGAGGTAGTCAATAGTAGGAAATAGTATCTGTGTAGTCACAGTGAGTGTGTGTGCATGTGCAAACAGCTGTCTTCAACTGTATAAAATATATTGTAACATAATCAATTACTTCAATTGTTAGATATTTGTTTTTTTATAAAATTTTGCTATTAGTTAAAAATTTTTAATGGATTTTCATGGATATCCTCAGGAATTCTGTGCACAATGCTGAGAATACCTACTCATCACAACCTCACTACCACATAAAGTGGCCTCTACTTCTCAAATATCTTAACAGGTATTCAACTACCAAAGTAGACGCTTTCATATTAATTGACTGTGTTTCTTTTCTGAATTGTAAGATTATATAAGTTGCCCTTTCGATATGAAGAAAGAAGATATTACTTCTTTCTCACTGAGATATAAAGCCTCCTTACAGATTAAAGATGTTATATTGTGATGGAATTTTCAGCTTCAAAATGCTCATGGGATTTAGCAATTAGGAGTCATTTATGACTTTCCAAAAATAATTTCAGTGAAGAGACTGATATGTGATGCACAATGCCAAAATTGAAATGTGAATGAAACCAAGAAATTAGAAATCTGGCAGTGAAGGAAAGACAGAAAATAAAGAGAAGAATATGTAGAGACAGAAATAGGATCAAATGAAAGGAATCGACTGTGTATGTTTGTTAGTTTGCATTACTGGATGTGAGAAGAATATAGAACGATCAAATCATGAAACAAGATTCCAGAAGAGTAAGAAGTATATGAGACTGAGAATCCAGATAGAGAAAAAACGGATTTGGGAAGGATGAGAGAGACTCTTTCTCAAGAGTTAAAGGTGCCAAAAAATGAAGATATCTGGAGCACATGGGGAATGGCAAAACAATGTCTTCATTTGAGTAGCATAAAAGTACTCTTCTTCTAGAGAGATGGATAGAAGATTTGTTTTTATAAATTCTCTCGAAATCATAAGGGCTTTGACTCTACAGTAAAGGCTCAAAATCAGTTGAAAGAGGCATTCAAAATATGCCGAAGGAGGTAACCAGAGAAAAGACAAAGCTGATTAAAATAGGAATTTAAAGAAAGGCTTTTTTATTCTTATTTTGAAAGAGGATAGAGGGTAGAAAGGTGTACCTTTATCTCCTCCTTAGTATTTTCTACAGAAAAAGGAGTTAAAACCACAAGGTGTAAAATTTCATTTTTCAATAGGTGACAGAATCTTAAAAAAAAGTCTAAGAAAAAGATTTCACCCTGAGTGCCAGGCAGGGGAAAATACCGTCCTGCAAATAACAGTAGCAGCACTATTGTGTCCATTCTCTATTGCTGCTATAACAAATTACCGCACACTTAGTGGCTTTAAACAACTCAAGCTCATTATCTTACAGTTCTGGAGGTCAGGAGTCCAACACAGGTCTCACTGGACTGAAATCAAGTGTCGGCAAGGTGGTATTCTTTCTAGAGGCTCTGTAGAGCAATCCTTTGCCCTGCTTTTTCCAGCAGCCCGTGGATGCCTGCATTCCTTGACTTGTGGCCCCTTCCCACTTCGAGGGCAGCAATAGGGCATCTTCAAATCTCTTTCACTCACTCTCCTGTCTCTCTCACTTATACCCTCATGAGTATATTAGGCCCATGTAGATCATCCAAAATAATCTCCCGATCTCAAGA
Source organism: Crocuta crocuta (assembly GCF_008692635.1). NCBI lineage: Eukaryota > Metazoa > Chordata > Mammalia > Carnivora > Hyaenidae > Crocuta > Crocuta crocuta. Next base: position 4,836,903 of record NW_027527436.1, on the reverse strand, counting down.
TCATTCAGTTATTCACACCTGCAAAGTCCTTTTTGCCATGTAACACATTCACAGGTTCTGGGGATGAGGACATTGACATCTTTGCAGAGCCGTTACTCACCTACGACAGTTGACTATGTAGTGTCATTGGTAACTAAAACGTTCCTTGAAATCCTCATTTGGTGATAAGCCAAAGCTAGGCAAAGATCTCCTTCTCTGACTTAAGAACAAACACAAAAGTAAACCTATGTTTGTTGTATAATTTACATGCTGAGCTTTTTTTTTATCAACAGGAGCCTAACATGCTGAGGTGGGGGAGAGCAGAAGCAGGGAGAGCTCTCTTTGCAGCGGGGTTGAGTTTGAAACCTTGAAGAATTTGAAACCGCTAAAACAAGTTTGTCTCATCAGCCTCTACTCAGTATAAGCTTTCAGTGTTTCTGCCTTGTTTCTAGATCACTTCCTTACGATTGCCTTTACTTCTTCTCAGCTTGCCTTTGATGTTTACCATCTTGCCCCATTCACTTTCCCCCATCTTGAACTTGCCCTTTTGTGCAAAAACCTGGTATAGTCCCTCCACCTCAGTCCTCTAGTTGGTTATGAGTTTTCCCCAGGCCTGACCTGAGGAGGTTGCCCATTTCTGATCTTCTCTGGGTACTGAGCTAGTGAAACCCTTTCCTAAAATTTATCATGGCATCTATGAGAGGTCATTAGTCAGAGTTCTAAGTTTTAGCTGAAAATTGATTCACATTTTCCTAATGAGAGTAATCAGTGTAGGAGACTTCCAGACACAAAATCAACGTCAACTAATCATTTAATTTAAAAAAGGAAAAAACAAAGTCCAGGGGAATGCTTTTATCACTACTTAAAAAAAAAAAAAAGTTTATCTATTTATTTTGAGATGGAGAGAGAGAAACCACAAGTTGGGGGAGGGGATTGGAAAGGGAGAGAGAGAAAATCCCAAGCAGGCTCCATACCACCAGCAAGGATCCTGATGTAGGGTTTGAACCCACAAACCATGAGATCATGACCTGAGCTGAAGTCAGATGTTTAACGGACAGAGCCACCTAGGTGCCCTGCACTAGTTTTTTTTTAATGTTTATTTTTGAGAGAGAGAGCATGAGTGTGGGATAGGCAGAGAGAGAAGGAGACAGAGAATCTGAAGCGGGCTCTGCGCTGTCAGCAGGGAGCCCAATGCGGGGCTTGAATTCAGGAGCCATAAGGTCATGACCTGAGCCAAAGTTGGTCACTTAACCAACTGAGCCATCCAGGTGCCTCTACTTTTTTTAAAGCTTATCCACTCCTCCCTCACTCATTCCATGAGGTTTTATTATTGCCTATCGTGTGTAGCATTGGATCAAACAAAATCTATCCGGGAGAGCAGTAGGTAGAGTGATCCAAGTGATGATTTCTTTAGTGTGAGTAGGGCAGCCTGTGAAATGTGTTAGCCAATTATCTATAAAGATTCCTGCTATTCTACCATTAGAAGTTTATTCCCTGAGTCATGACCTTTTCTTCTCATGAGTAGACATAGAATAATACCACAAGTGGCGGACACAGAAACTGATGACAAACTAGATAGGAAAGCCACTCAGATTTGGACAAAAGAAGCTACGAAGCCACATATTAAGAGGGTCAAAATCTAGACAAAAATGCTGGAGTGAAAACAAAAAAGAAAAAATCTACCAATTTCTTAGATCTGGTGGGTGAATATAATACTGAAAATAGTATTCAGAACCACAAATAATAATCGTAACTAAAATTCCTGGATTCTTTACTAGGTACTTCGCAGAATATTTCACATGCATTACTTCAAATAATTTTTATGAGGACATAATGAGCATTATCTCCATTTTGCAGGTGAGGAAACTGAGGCTCAGACAGATTTAAGTCACAGAGCTCTTAAGTACCAAAGCCTGAATTTGCAAGCAGGACTCAAAGTCAGTTCTGTCTGCGTTGTGCATCAGAGCTCGTCAGCACCTGTTGCCCTTCCGGGGGGGTACAAGCACAGAGCAATTGGGCACTGCTGAGCAGGATTAGGAAATGGCTCCGGGACTTTGGCAAGAAATAGGGCCGAATTGGTGATGGTGACCTGGTGCCTGGATATGGTGCTCAAGGTAGTGCTGGCTTATTTGAAGATTCTCTACTAAAATGCAAATACTCAGAGGATTTTCCAAGCTCTAACCAACTATTAGTTAACAGTTTCACAGGAATGAGATGGTTAATTAGCAGAATGCTGGTGGGACTAATAATCAAGATAGATACCTAGATATTTCTAGCAAGTGTTTCTAGAAGGAAACGAAGACTATCCATCGTTAGTCTGAAGGATTCAGATTAGCAGCCATGTTGTATTTGGTTTACATTGCCAGCTCCTCCCCCTGGTAGGTGTTGGTTAAATATGAAGGAAGGAAAGAGGAAAGGCTGAGCAGAGAAAATCTTGAGGGTATGGCTCCTACTTCTAGTCAAGGAATAGGATTATCATTTGGGGATGGGGCTAGGGATGGGGACATATTATAGACCTCGAAGGAAGTGATGGATATGCATTCATGGGAAAGAATAGAGGGCATGTACAGTTGGAGAGCAAATGGGCAAAATGAGAAGAGCAAAAATTAAAGAAGCTCAAAGAGCTGGTTGTGAGATCAGCTTTGCTGGAATGAAGAAAGAGTCCAAAGCTCCAGGAGGAGCCAACTTTTGAGGAACGATGGACAGTGGGCTGTGGGGTCTAACTGACCCCCTGTAGGTTCTGATCAGCAGGCTGGTATATTGAAAACTGAGAGAGAGAGAGAGAGAGAGAGAGAGAGAGGCCAAGTGTAATGAATTCCAGTCCCTCCTGGGAGCGTCGGTGCCATTGTCTGGAAGAAGGGAAGTTTGTGTGTGTCAGGAAGTGGACTTGTTACATCATGGGCTTCGAGGTGGATCATGGCCTGCATCACGGTAGAGATCAGGGTCTGAGTGGCGTCCTCTTTGCACAAAGGACTGCTCCCTTATCTGAGCTCCATCCACATGACCACGCGGCCTGTCCTGCCAGATGGAGGACATTTTTCACATAATGCACTTGGCAGCGAAAGCAAATCTATTTTAAGCTGACTGTTCATTTTTCATGATGTGCATTACAAAAGCCCTGGTAGAGCCCAATTCATTTATAAGTGGACTTAAAACACTTTAAAATACAATGAAGCTATTTGGCTAAACGTGGATTCCCGGGAGTTGGGTTCCTGGAAGGGAGAGTGAGATTTAGTCTCTCTGTACCTATCTTAAAAATGTATAAAACAGGCAGGATTCAGGTTGAAGTATAGCAGACTTAGTGGGGTCCTAACCCATGGAAACGAAAGACCACACAACAGAAGGATTGGAACTTATTAGCGGGGATGGATGAGCCACTCTGTGGTTTAGGCTGAAACGCCTGGGATTGCTTTTCAAATGTTTTAAATTTGATAATATATATACGTATATAGACATGCACACATATATTAAAAAAGCAAATGCATTTGCCAAAATCTTTCCCCTGTCTCCATTCTTCAGCCCATATGGATTTTAAATGTTTGTAACCCATACATCTCTGATGTGTTCGCACAAGGCCCTTGGAGGACTGGCTCATAAAAGAGTGGCCCCTGAGGAAATTTCTATACAAACTTTTTCTCTAAGAGCTGCCACATTTTGCTCAAGCCCAGACCCTAACCCTTTGCCGCACTTTTCTCTGATACGGAGCAAGCAAAAGAGCATAGACTTTGAATCCTTAATTCACTTAATTCACTCCTAACTCTCTAAGCTGTGTGGCTCTTTAGATTTCTTTGCAGGCTCTCTGGTCCTCTGGTTCCGAGCCTTGGATGCGGATGCCCCCATCCAGTTGGGCTTTAGTGACTTCTAGGTTCGCTGACTGGCTTTCTACCTTGCTCATAATGCACAATTTCCTTCTTTTGTTTTTCTCTTTTCTTTTTTTATGTTTATTTATTTTGGAGAGAGAGAGAGACAGAGTGTGAGTGGGGGAGGGGCAGAGAGACGGGGAGACACAGAATCTGAAGCAGGCTCCAGGCTCTGAGCTGTCAGCCCAGAACCCATGCAGGGCTAGAAGTCACGAATCGAACCGTGAGTCAAAGGCAGACACTTAACCCATTGAACCACCCAGGAATCCCCGAACTTCCTTCTTTTGAATGTAGGAAATTAATTACTGAAGGAACCAAAACAAGTAAGGTGAGTTCTCGTTAAGGGCAACACTTACCTCTGGTGAATGGGAGGGGCCATTAAAAGAGAAAAGGCTAAACAGTGGCCCTGGAAGTTTCTGGAAAGTTACCCTTCGAACCTCTCTTTCCACTCAGTATGCTTGGAGGGTGAGCACCAATGAAGAAATGCTAAAGGAAGAAGGTGGGAAATAAAAATGACCCCTCGAGGTCCTTTACCTGGCCTTGCGAAGGAAACCCTATGGAGAGCAGGAGTTTAGAAACACTGACCTGAGAACTCAGGGTGGTGCTTTCTTCTAATTAAGTGAGAGCAAGTGCAGTGCAGGGGGTTAGGATATCAGACAGGCCTGGGTTCAAATCCATTGATTTCTTCCCCTCCTAGCCAAAAGACTTAGAATTTTAGCTAAGGATGCTTTAAAAAACCATGAGATGAAAGACTGCACATGGAAGCCGATTGCAGGTGAGGGGATTGGTCGAACACCTCCCCTGGGGGAAGCGATGGACGCCACGGGAGCATCCTAAGGCTGCGGAGCTGGGACTGATCTCGGCAGGTGTTCCTCCGTGCTTCCTCAAGAGCCTAGTGGAACCAGATTGCCATATTTATTTAGGGCGACTTGACATTCAAAGAGCAGGATGCAAGAGAGGACAATGCGAAAGGGGGAGCAGGTCACTCTGCCATTTCTCCACCGTGGCAGGGAAAGCAGGGGGTGAGGGCTGGCATAATCAATACGGCACCTGTGGCCAAGCGCCCGTTCCTGCCACCTTCTCCGGTCGCCATCCAGCCCGCAGCCGCATGGGAGGTTGGGGCCTGGCAAGGGGTGGGGGGGGGGAGAAGACATCACGAAGGCCTAGAGCAGCTGCCTTGTTTCCCCGGCTCTGCAAGGCAATGGTCTCATTTGCCTTTAGTGGGTTTAACTGACTATAAAAGGATAGGGAAGCACATGGAAGGGCCTAGAGAAGCGGTTTTGAATCTGTGCCTTAGAGTGGCCTCTATGCATTCCTCTCTGCAGCCTCAGGAAAGAGGGTTGAGGCAGGGCAGGGGCCAGAAGGAAAGTTCTTGGGGGTCTTGCCCCACTGCCACCCCCACAACCTTGTTGAAACAGAAGATGCTTTGACTTGATCAGTTTCAGAGTTCTACTAAAGGTGTCTCTGAAGAAAGGAAGCAGCTAATGATGACAATGTTTTAGCACTGGGATTTGTGTCAGGCTCCCCTGGCAAGGCTAAGCGAGAAGGGGGCTCCCACCCTCTAAGACCCCTGACTGGGAGTGACTGCTTCTGGAAGGCCACAGCTAGCCTGCAGCAGCGGCAGGAGACGGGTCCCAGCCAATCCTGAGAGGCGGAGGCACAGACAGCAAGGGCCGCGGAAAGATTTCTGTCTGCAAAGAGTTGAGGGTGAGCCTCCCAAAGGCCAAGGGAAAGAACTCAATTACTCACCACCCTCTGCTCCTGTGACTGATTTCTGCCTTCATTTCTGATATTTAATTGATTATAAACTAACCAGAAATCCCAAAGGAGCCCCCAGCCTCTGCTGAGGTAGCCGTTCAGCTGGGGCACACTCCGAATCTGAGGATTTTGTGGCTGAAATGTATAGCGAATGACCCGGGTCTGGCCGGCTGTGTGACGCACAACAGCATACATTGCATGACTCATGGAAGTCAGGGATGGAAAAGACCTATTAGGTCATTTTTTCCATCTTCCAGCCATTGCAGGTTTACTCTCTGCCAAGGTGGGATTATATTCAAATATTCGGTCCAGTCTCGTTTAAACCGATTCAAGTAATAGGGCTCCCTCAAGCTCCCCGGGGATCTTAATTCCACAGGATCATTGATCTCAATCTTCGGAAAATGTTCCTGATGTTCACTTTAAATTTTCCTTTGCTCAATTTCATCCCATTAATCCTGCTTATTACCCCTCAGGCCACCCTAAATAATATCCCTTGTTCTTTCATGTTGACATTCCTCCAGCACTGGTAGGGAGGAGACCGGGGAATACAAAAATGTCTTCTTGGCTTGGCTTACAGTCCTAACTATAAAATGAAGAATAGAAATGTTCTGAATAATAGCTTAAGATATTGAGGAGACTGTGTGTATCAGATGAGAAAGGCTTTTCCAGATTGCCCAGGAATAGTTGAGACAATCAATGGCAGGTGTTTCTGAGTTAAACTTTACATTCTAAATATTCTGAATCAGAGAGTAGCAAGGATGAAATGTCACAGAATCCACCATACTGCCACCTAACATGGATAATGGGCTATGTGCTATGTCCTCATAGCCTTTGGGGGAGATAATTCTATATAATCCTCTGATTATTTTTCCCTAGAGGGCAGGGATCACTTCAAAATGCCATAAACATTAGTTAAACTCTCACTGAGTAATGTCCCTTTCCAGGGCATAAGGTAGACCAGACTTGGGGACCAGTAAAGGCAGCCACCACCAGACTGTGAGGGCCCCAGGGTGGGATCCAGAGTGGGATACCCTGCATACTCCTCAAAGTGTTTTTCAGGTGCTAGGGTGCTTACTAAAATTCAAATTGTTGGGGTCCCTCTAAGACCAACTGTGATTCAGTTGGCTTTATTGCCAAAGCATAGAAACCCACATTTTTAATAGGCTTCATAACATTGGAAAAGCCGAGACCACGGGGAAACTCTAGTCCATCACCATTTGGGAACACATTGGGCTAAAATGGGGAAACTAAGCTAGAGTCCAAAGAGAAGGGTTTGGCTGGGGATGGGATAGATCTGGAGTCAGAGACAAGTAAGTTCAAGACTGAGAGCAGAGAAGGCCATGAGCAGTCGTTGGTGGGTGAAAGGTGCAATGTCCATGGCCTTCACCTACTGCTTGTCAGTGTGTGGACCTGGAGGTAGATTAACTAGGTAAAAGGTGTGGCTGGACGCTGGTCCATTCCAACAAGGGCTAAGCGAAAATTGGCAACTTTTTAACTTTCCTTTGCAAGTTGTACAAACTAATCATATAAGGGAAACCTGACTGCGAAGAGAAGGAGGAAGGAGAAAAATACCAGACTTCAAATTTGTCAGCCTGCACACAGACGTGTGATGTCAAAAAGTCTCACGCCTGACTCTGGCCTCCAGTTTATGATAAAGGAGTTTGTAGCACACCAGTGTTTCAGGCCAGAACACAGACATGAATGTTCACATATTTATTTTGATACAAATAAAACCTGGAAACACACCAAATGTCCAAGAAGTAAGTGGATACCACAAATTGCAGTATATTCCTACAATGGAATTCGACCCCACATGGAAAAGCAATGAATTATTGATATATGCCACAACAGAGATGAAGCTCAAAAATACTATGCTGTGAAAAAGTCGGCCCATAAGAGAGTGCATGCTCTGGGAAAGTTCTAGAAGATGAAAATATAATCTTAAATTAGGATCTAAAGAGGATTGATGGTTGCTTGGGGACAGGGACCCTCGGTGTTAACTGAGAAGCCACAAGAGGCAACTTTTTGAAGACATGAAAATGTTCACTATCTTAATTGGGTTGGTGGTTGTACTAGGCTGTAAGTGTCAACACTCATCAAACCATTCACTTTAGAAGGCTACATTTTACTCTACCTAAATTCTACCCAAATAAAGATAATTAAAAAGAAAAAAAAACTATCATACTTCAGATTTTTTTCCCTAATCTAAATTTGCCTTCTCTCAAAATGTGTCTTTTTAAAATTCTCCCTTGGGGCACCTGGGTGGTTCAGTTGGTTAAGCGTCAGACTTCGGCTCAGGTCATGATCTCACAGTTCATGGATTTGAGCCCCGCATCAGGCTCTGTGGTGACAGCTAGCTGGGAGCCTGGAGCCTGCTTGGGATTCTGTGTCTCCCTCTCTCTCTGACCTCCCCTGCTCATGCTGTCTCTCTCTTTCTCAGAAATAAATAAAACATTTAAAAAATTCTCCATTAGCCTGCTAATGACCAAGACTTTACTAATAATTCAACAAATATTTCCTCAGCATCTGTGTTTCTAGGTTCTATTTATTCTAGGCACTGGATCAATTTGCTGAGCAAAACATACAAAACTTCCTACCTGGTGGAGCATACAATTAATTACCAGGAAAGAGAAGATTCCAGAGTATCCAGTCCTAGGAAATAGTATGTCTTTTCATTTAAAGTTGATGATTTCTTTTCTTTTTTTTTTTTGTAGATGTCTTTAGGTGGCTCGACATCGTGAGGCTCCTCTGTGTTGTTGTTGTTTTTTTTTAACATTTTTTATTTATTATTGAGAGACAGAGACAGAGCATGAACAGAGGAGAGACAGAGAGAGGGGTAGACACAGAATCTGAAGGAGGCTCCAGGCTCTGAGCTGTCAGTACAGACCCGACGCGGGGCTGAAACTCAAGAACCGTGAGATCATGACCTGAGCCAAAGTCAGACACTTAACCGACTGAGCCACCCAGGCGCCCCATAGGCTCCTCTGTGTTAAAGGTATAGATTTATCACAAGCAGATACTGACTATAAACAATTGTTATGGAAGGTCAAAAGGAGTTCTTGATGTCCCAGTTTTCCCAATGTGACTGAGCCAGACGGATCCAAAATGGAAGCGACATAAAACGGAAGTGATCCCGCCCCCTTCCCTGTGATCTTGTACAACCCCCAGGTGCTCACCCCTGGAGATGCTCTAGGTACTCAGGGGGGTGATGTTATTCTATAATACATTGCCCTCTATGCAAGTAGGGTGTTATGACAATTGAGAAAGGGATTTCTGATCCTTCTAATAACCTTCACATCCTTGAAGTGTCAACTGTTTGTATAGCACAGGTCTTGTTTGCTAAGCCCAGCCAGAGCTTCGGGGTTCCTGATGCTAAAGGGACCCTCTCCGTTCTCACTAACACCCTTGTGCCCAGTCCCTGACTGTCACTCTCCCTTGCTTTTCAGCTTGGTCGTCCACCCTACACCCCCTGCCCAGAGAGTCACCTCCCACTGCCCTGCGCCCTCCCAGGAGATCGCTCCCTTCAGTTAATACTCTTAACAAAAGCTGTCTTCTATGCCTCTTGTTGGAAACACCTGGATGTCTTTTGTTCCTTGACCAGATCCTGGGGTGGGGAGTGGGAGGGGGAGGCCTCTGTGTCAGAAATGTCTACTTCCAGAGCCGTGCAGCTGTGGGCATCTCTCACAGGTATGCATCTTTTTAGGCTGAACTGGGAAAGGATCCTGCAACACAAAGGGTTCCTGGGGCACCTGGGTGGCTCATTCGGTGAAGTGTCCAACTTTGGCTCAGTTCATGATCTCACAGTTCCCGAGAGCAAGCCCCGTGTTTGGCTCTGTGCTAACAGTGCAGAGCTTTCTTGGGGTCCTCTCTCTCCCTCTCTCTGACCCTTCCAGACTTGTGTTCTCTCTCTCTCTCTCTCTCTCTCTCTCTCTCTCTCTCTCTCTCTCTCGCAAAAATAAATAAATAAACTTTAGAAAAGCAATACCTGGGGCACCTGGGTGGCTCAGTTGGATAAGCGCCCAACTTCAGCTCAGGTCATGATCTCGCAGTTTGTGAGTTCAAGCCCCGTGTCAGGCTCTGTGCTGACAGCTCAGAGCCTGGAACCTACTTCCAATTCTGTATCTCCCTCTCTCTCTGCACCACCCTCCCACACCCATGCTCTGTTTCTCTTTGTCTCTCAAAAATGAATGTGTTAAAAAAATTAAAAACAAAAACAAATGGAAGGATGCCTAGATGGCTCAGTCAGTTAAGCATCCAACTTCGGCTCAGGTCATGATCTCACAGTTTGTGGGTTCAAGCCCTGCATCGAGCTCTGTCCTGACAGCTCAGAGCCTGGAGCCTGCTTTAGATTCTGTGTCTCCATCTCTCTGCCCCTCCCTCATTTGCTCTCTCTCTCTTTCTCTCTCTCTCCCTCTCTCTCTCTCAAAAATAAATAAATACTAAAATAAATTTTTAAACAAAATAAAACACAAAGAAGGGTCCTTACCTCTCAGAGCCTTTCCAAAACATGGTTATAGGACAGGATGGGATAAAAATAAAGACATGATGCCTACTGGAAATAAACAATGTCCAAGAAGGAAAAAAAAAAATCAAGACATATTGTTGGATTTTTGTCTTTTCTCTTATTCTCTGCCCTTACAGGCACACACACACACACACACACACACACACACACACACNAAAATAAATAAATACTAAAATAAATTTTTAAACAAAATAAAACACAAAGAAGGGTCCTTACCTCTCAGAGCCTTTCCAAAACATGGTTATAGGACAGGATGGGATAAAAATAAAGACATGATGCCTACTGGAAATAAACAATGTCCAAGAAGGAAAAAAAAAAATCAAGACATATTGTTGGATTTTTGTCTTTTCTCTTATTCTCTGCCCTTACACACACACACACACACACACACACACACACACACACACACACACACACACGATACAGAGTAGAGCAAATATCTGGACGTTAATGTACCATCTTGAACAGAACAAAAGAAAGCATTTTAAAAATGCCATTTGGTAATACAAGTTTGTCAGAGTCAGTATTTATTTTTAGGCAGTATTATATTCCTGGAATTATACTAGGTGCTTTCCCACGCATCATCTCTTAACAATCTTGAGGTAGGAATGACTTTTCTCATAATAAAGATGAGGAAACTGAGACTCAGAGAGATTAAAAGACTTGCCCAGAGTCACCAAATTCAGTAAAGGGTGCAATCAGACCTGAGAGTGTCCTCTCTGACTCTTAGAGACAAATGCCTAGACCTTCCCTTTCATCACACTTCAAGAAAAAATGGTTATGATCATTTAGGGAACAAAAACATTCTATAATTATTAGCATATTAGTTTTTAGCCTCTGCTTACAGAATAGCAAAACCCAGTGTGTGAGTTTGTTGAAGAGGGAACACCAAATTCAGCACATTGAGGAGGCAGCACATTAAGGTAGGGGTCTTATTTATCACCAATGAAGTTATCAATCCCTTGGGAGTATTCCCTCAACCTCGCTTCTGCTTCAGTTTCTTGGCTCAATCCCCACCCTCTGACAAATAGTAGTTAGAAATCCTCCTTGAGTAAGTCATCTGTGCCCCAAAGGGCTAAAACCTCAGTGAAACTTCTCACTGGTGGTTGGAATGTGGACGTTGGGGTGTACAGCCAAAACACTGTTCAACTGCCAGTCGTGACTTCTGCAGTGAAGGTGGCGACTCATGGGTGCTGGGATAGACTTCCCAGACCCAGAGGAAAATCAACACCTGTGTACAGAAGCCTGTCCCCACCAGGAAACATTCTCATCAACCTAGAGATCACCTATGCCTAGGGAGGTAGTGCTTGAAGCACACCGGTGATTTCATAATGTCTTTATTTCTCTAGGAACACAATCTACTAATAATATGTAAGTTATTGTTTTGTTTGGTTTTGTCTCTCAGACATTTGAATTTCAATCATATTTTTTAGGGACAACTTGTTTCAAGCCCTTTATGGCTGTCTCCATAAAGAATGCTTACTAGTAATTGATCCACCATAGACGTATTCCTGAAGACTTTTTTGGAAATCAGATTTGGAGGAATCTGAATCATAATAATCAAGCATTAAAGGGGCACACTATTAAGGGAACTATCAATTACTCTACTAATAAAACAAAAACTTTTCTTCAAAGAAGGAAATTATATTATACGTAATTCATCTCATTTGCTCAAAAAGTTTCTTTCGTATCCTAAACCACCTTGACGTGAGGACGTCACAGGTAATGAGTTGGTACCAAAGCGAAACCAATATTAAAATTCCTCTGGGGAGCCTTTGTCGTGGCCATTGTGAGGAAATGGTGTGGCTGACTCTGCTTTGGCTAACACACACACAGATGGAAAACAGGACCAGGACCAGAGCCGAACATTCATTCACACGGGATACGAGAAGGTACAAGCGTTGAACACATATACTAAAACCTGCCAACATTTTTCACTCACAAGTTTCTGAAAGGATGGGATTTCACCCTGGACTGGGTAAAGAGGAAAAGGCTAAGCCAAGTCTTGTCTCTGATGTAAATATGTGGCTTCCAGGAATTCCAACAGGAGCCGCCCCTATGACTCCAAGGTCAAAATCCACAACTCAGGGGATTTCTGTCCACATGAAGCCAGTTGAGAGAGGGTGTTTTCTAGGGGACCAAGTCCACTTTCTGGAAGCTGTTACATTTTGGAAGTGAATACACCTACAGACAATATTGAGGATACTGAGGCTCTCAAGAAGACAAATCAAGCTTCCCAATTTCAATCTTCATTCAATTGTATCATTTTTTAAAAGTTTTTTTTTACATTCATTTGTTATTGAGAGACAGAGAGAGACAGAGCATGAATGGGGGAGGGGCAGAGAGAGAGGGAGACACAGAATCCGAAGCAGGCTCCAGGCTCTGAGCAAGCTGTCAGCACAGAGCCCAACGTAGGGCTAGAACTCATGACCCGTGAGATCATGACCTGAGCTGAAGTCAGATGCTCAACCGACTAAGCCACTCAGGTGCTGCTAATTATATCATTTGAAATAGATCTAAAAGGTGGATTTTCTCCTCACCTCTTTCTGCTTAAACATCCAAGGATTCCAGAAGGCGCAAGAATTTCAGTCATGAATGAAGATTATTCCAACCTCCCTCTTCTCTGGACTATAACTTGAAAGATAATTCCTTGTTCCATGCCCTAGCTGCCCCCTTCTTAGATATCCCTGTAGGTTGTTGATTACTAAGCAAATATGGCGGTTACCTAGCCCATTCAGTTTGACACGCTCATCAAAAATGCCTCGTAATAAGATCCAAATCAGCCATCTGAAACCTGAAACCTGAAACTCCCGGTATGACAGATTTAGCCTAAAAATGACAAACAGGGTAACTGTGGGAGTGCTATTTCAGCTTAGATTTTCCTCTTCTCTAGAAAATTCAGAGAATTGGAGGCACCATCCCTTATTGACCCAGCGCAGGAAATTTTGACTGTCAGTGATAGAGTGAACTTACTGACTGTCTGAGTTGGGATTAACACGCATTAATGTGTGGTGGGCAAGATAGGTCCAAATTTAATAGCTGCAATGTATGAAAAGAAGGAGTCATTGGGGAGGGGAACGGCAGAGGTCTAGGAATCTGAACAGTGTTTGAACTTTTTTCCTTTAACACGGATCTGCTTTTCTAAAAACCCAACTCTCTCAAATTAGTTGGGTCATTGTTCCTCGGGAGTTTTATTTCTCTACAGGGAGAATTTCCAACACACAACATTACTTCTTTTCATCCCTAATTGTGATGCCTCCTGCTAATTGAAAGCTGGGCCTTGTGGTTTCCAGAACACTAATTTGTGATGGTAAAACCTTTACCCATCATAAATTATTTCATTGTTCAACAAGGATGTAAAATAATTAATTGGCTCTTTGGCAGATAACTTCAGCATTTGCAGGATCTGTTTTATAAGAAATTTTATTGATGAAAATGTGTCTAAAGCCTTAGCAATGCACTTGGCTTTAGCATTTGGCAGCAAGGAGACAAAATCTTAAAGCCAAAAACCTCCCCAGGGCATGAAGCAAAGTACAACTTTGCATCTATATTCCTGCTGTAGGTCATTGGGGGTCTCCTTTTACAGACAATTGGCAAAAGACTTCAGTGACTATTTTATGATCCGTTTTGATTTTGTATATGAGCAAATCTCACATTTCAGCCATGAGACATACCCATGTTTTACCGCATTGCCCTTAAACGATTTTTCAAGAAGTTGCATTAACTCTTAAAATTGACAAGAATAAATAGAGCCACCATAAATTTTTTCAGTTGAAGTCATAGGCATCACACGCTAACTTACTTATTGTTAGGCTGTTGGGAATGGGGGGTGTTTGGGTTATGTTTTTTTTAACACACAGAAATGTCTAAAATTCATCATCGGCAAATATGCTTGGCTGTCCTAATGCTATGATTTTTAGGAAATTAAACTGGGTCTATATGACACCAGTGCATCCAGCAAATGTCTCAGAAGAAAATCCCCAAAATTGATTGTTTAGTGATGAATGGACAAAAGAACCAGTCTGATATTTAAGTTGACACAGATGAATGGCTTCCTCATTTGTAAGCCTACCTATATCTTGTACAGAGCTGGCTCAAAGACACTGTGGAAATGCTGGTTGACTGAAATTGTGCTTTCCATAAGCACTCCATTCTGTTTCAGACAAAAACATCAAGAGAGGCAAAAGTGATACAGACAGCGCTTGCTTCTTGAATGTGGGCCACTTGCCGTACCAATGTGTGTTTATAATAAACTCTTCCAGATTAACATGTCTATTCCTGCATTCAACTGTACTCTTCAAAATTAACCTAATTTGGGAGAGGGGGGGAATGCTGGGAAAATGTAACATATTCAAAAACAGCAAACAAGGAAGTTACACATTTGTGTGAATAATTTCCATTGTATTATAACTAAGACCAGAAGAACAACCAAGAAAAATGGACGATCGAGCAGGGTGTTGACATCTCTTTCTTGCTAACACCACAGAGTTCTGAACACATTTCCATATAATCTCTTCTTTTCAAGGATTCATTATTTGGCTTCACAAAGTTGTCTTCAGACCAAAGAAGTTTACTTAGACATTTTGGAAAGTAGTAACTATTTTTAAAATTTCAAAGAAGTGAAACTCCACAAGGAAAAGTACCAGGGTGGGAATGGGGAGCTGAGGTAGTCCTCTGGGATGGGCAAAGGGAGCCCAACTCTGGCCTGGATGTAGCCTCCTCACTGCCCCTCTGGTGCTCAAGACCCTTAGGCAGGACAGGGGTCCAGGGAGCACCTTGGGGTCCTGCAAGAGGGGAAGTGCTGGAGTTCTCTGGTGGTGTTCCAGGAGATAAGTCCTGTCTTCCATCTTCTTGGTGCTGGTCCCTGGGCTGTTGTGGGCATGGCTGTGAGCAGTCATGTTCCTTGGTGGGGCTCTGAGCTGGGAATGGTGACCACAACCTCTAGAAGAAGCAACAGGAGAGAGAGGAAGAGGAGAAAGAGGAAGAGAAAGAAAACGGGGGGGGGGGG
>NW_027527436.1:4810387-4821672 GCF_008692635.1 Crocuta crocuta | reverse complement strand
CTTTAATAAATTTTATCAGTTGGCCTTCTCCAGAGAAACAGAACCCACAGGAGATGGTGGGGTAGGGAGGAGACAGAGAGATGGAGAAATGGTATATATACAGATGTCTGTCACCTGTCTGTCCATCTGCTATCTATCTATCTATCTATCTATCTATCTATCTATCTATCTATCTATCTATGTATTTTATCATCTATCTACTTATCTATATATCTATCCACAAATAGATACTTATGTTAAGGAAGAAGATTTATTTTAAGGAATTGGCTCACATGTTTATGCGGGCTGGCAAGTCCAAAACCCACCAGGGCAGACAGAAAGCTGGAAATATAGGCAAGATTTTACCTTATGGTGTTAAGGTAGAACTGTTTTCCATCGTGGAAACCTGCTTTTGCTTTTATAGCCTTCATTCGATTGGAGGAGGCCAACCCTATTATAGAGCATAGTTTCTTTTGTTTCAGGTCAACTGATTGTAAATGTTAGTCATATCTACAAAATACCTCCACGCAACATCTAGACTGGTGTTTGACCAGACAGCCGAGCACCATAGCCTAGCAAGCCATCACAGAAGTCGTGTGTGGCCTTTATAAATGAAGCCGATGAAGAGGAAAGAATGTGAACAGAGTACGGGAAATCTCCTGCCCTTCTTTTACAAGTGAAGAGTGACAAGACCCAGAGAAGTTAGTCACCTCTACAGTAACCTTTACAGCCACCTCATTTTGAGACACCAGAGAGAATGGATCTGAGTTATAATTATGGTTTTGCTCCAGAAAACACACAACAAAGTACTGTAGGTTCAGGAAATCACTCTTATTTTCATCAATCTCAAAGAAAGTTTCTCTTTCTGGACTCGGTGCCACCAAGAGAAATCTCTGAGATATAATGACTGCTTCTGCCCAAGGCTTCCCCTGCCTCATCTGAGGGACGGGAATGGCAGTGCTGTGGCTGTGCCCAGACCCACACACATTAATCATCTTAACGCGGTGGGCCCAGTCACCTTTGTCAAATCATCGGTCAGTCAACTTCAAAATATCAGAACAAGGTGTTGGATAGACTTGATCATATTTTGGTGAGTAAATTAACCTGACTTGTTCATTTAGGAAAAAAGGTTGAAATGTGCTCAGTCTTAGTCATGGGCTGCTCAGGGTGTTTTTCTTTCAAACTACTCCTCATAGAGGACAACCTCTTTCCAAAAATGCAGGAGACATGTGGTCAAAGTGACACCAGGCCCTGAATAAATTGCTGTACTGCTTTTTCTGTGAGTAAAATATTATAAATTCAAATGACCTCTTCAGAGCATTTAAGGTACAGGAAGTGAGTCATAGAAAAAAAACCCCCGCAGCCTCTGGATTCTGGCAAAAAAGTAACACAAAACAAAACAAAACAGGCTTAATTAGTGAGAAGGTGAATTTGAAAAATCTGATTTAATATTATTTTAAAAAGAAAAACCACTTATGACTTTAAAGTTCTCTCAAGTATAATAATTTCAAAGTATTTTTTAATCCAGTTCTTTTGTGAATGTGTTTTTTAAATATGTGAGAATAAGATGAAATCATGCACATGGAGAGGAAAGCTGTTACAGCAAAGCAATATGTTATAATTTAAGTACTTCATGTTCTGTCGATGTTTGCTGGTTATCAGAAGAATGAATAGGAAATTTTCTACCAAAGCAAATATAAATGTTTTAAATGGATGTGTGTTGTCTTGTGTCGTATTCTCTTTCCTCTGTGCCCGTTAGATTATATTTCGTAATTTAAAATTAAATTAAAATTTGAAAATAATTTTCTTCATGAGAAAGGTAGTTTGCTATTCCAGAGCTCTGGGAATTTATCGTCAGGGGCACTTGACAGACTGTTTTAATTTAATGGGACGGAACGCATCCTGTAAACATCTCCTATTAGTGTGGATTCTGCAGAACCACTAGAAGGTGTGTATACGTAGAGAAAGGTATGCGTTGTAAGGAACTTGCTTGCATGGCTTATGGAGGCTGGCAAGTCCCAAGTTTTGTAATTGATAAGCTGGAGACTCAGGAAAGCCATGGTTTGAGTTTTAGTCCAAGTGCAGGAAAGAGCTGCCGCCCCAACTCCCAAGAGTCTCAGACAGAGAGAGCATACATTCTGTTACTCCCACTTCTGTTCTAGTCAGGCCTCCCATGGACTGGATGAAGGTCGTCCACCTCAGGGAGGGTGGCCTGCTTTCCTCAGTTATCAACTCAAATGTAATCTCATCCAGAAATACCCACGTGGACACTCCAGAATAGTGTTTAAGGAAACTTCTGAGGACCTGCTGGTCTAGTCAAGTTGACACGTAAAATTAGCCATCATATCCCCCTAACCACCACACACACACACACACACACACACACACACACACACACGCACACACACACCCTGGCTGGGGATCGACGAAGAGGGGAGTTTGGAGGCTGTGCTGGAGGCAAGTGGCCCTACCAATATGGGGATCTTTCCTAGGAGGAGACAACATGCCAAAGAGTAGCGAGAAAAGACGAGACCTCTGCTTGCTGCACAGTTTATATCCTCACTTGGACCCAAGGCCCCAGAGCCGAGCAGGCCCTCAGATGACAATGGTCCCATGGGTCCTGTGGAGCTGCCGAGGGAGGATGTCTGTGCTCAGAGCTGCAGTGGGCACTTTCTAACTAAGCTTCAGAGGTGCCCACTACTCTGGGCCCCCCAGACCTGACCGACTCTGGGGAATCCACACGCTTCAAGAGGAGTGCTGGGCAGAAGGACCCGTAGTTGGTCCATACAAACCAGAGAACCTGAACTGCATAAGCCACGGGCTCTAACAGAAGTCAAAGGAGAGAGAAAATAAAGCAGATTATTGTTAGACTTCCCAGCACTTTGGCAAGAGGCAGGCACCTTGAAGGATTTGTTTCAATTTAGGGGAAAAAAATGGGTAGACATTTCCACACCTTGAATATTATGTTTCATTTCATACCTCTCACAATTTGAATGTGTTGGCAAATAGTTGCTCTCTTCTTCAATAAACTGGTTGCTAGGACAACCTTTTTCTCATCTACTATTAACCTACCTACAGACTTTACTTGAACTCCGTGTCCCATTCATTGTGTCTGTTCCAGATCCCAACACAAGATACAGAATTCCATTTAGTTGTCTTGTCTCCTTAGTCTTCTCCAGGCTGGGTCTCTCCCCTAGTCTTTCCTTGTCTTTTATGATCTTGACACTTTTGAAAACTTGTTTTATAGAATGTCCCTCAATTTCACTTTGATATTTTCTCATGGTCAGATTAAGGCTATGCGTTATCAACAATAGTACCACACTGGCAAAGTTCTGTGCTCTTCAGTGTATCTTATGTGGGGGATGTCCACATATCTTTTTTTAAAATGTTTACTTTTGAGAGAGAGAGAGAGAGAGAGAGAGAGAGAGAGAGAGCTGAGGAGGAGCAAGGAGAGAGGAGATAGAAAATCTCAAGCAGATGCGACACTATCAGCAAAGAGCCTGACACGGGGCTTGAGCTCACAAACCGTGAAATCATGACCTGAGCCAAAATCAAGAGTTGGAAGCTCAACCTACTGAGCCCCCCAGGCACCCCCACAGGATGTCCACTTATCTTACTACTGGTCATGTTAAGCTTGATAATTGGTTGGGGTGGTGTCAGCCAGGTTTCTCAAGTACGAAGTCGCTACTTTTTGTCCATTGTAATGAATAAATGTCTTGGGGAAGATATTGTGAGGCTACACAAATATTCTGTTCCTCCTCAGACATTTGCTCACTGATTTTAGGATTTCCTGATGGCTCTTGCCCGCAACAATTATTATTGCAGATTTGCAATAATGGTCATTTCTATTTCCTACGTTTCTTCCACATCTACTAATTGGAATTTTTCTGTAAGACGTCTTCTGTAAGATATGTTTTCCCCGGGCATTTATTGATTCAGTTAATTTACATCAGTATGGATTTGTGGGTATTTATTTTACTTGGCGGGCTAAATAAATACTATTTATTTTGTTGCTCAGATTGGTCCCACTTTGGCCAATGAGATGGCCTTCAGTTATCCCCAATGTCTTGTCAACATGATCTCTGTCTCTCTCTTTTGTTTTGTGGGTTTGTTTTGTTTTATTCTGAGCACTTGCTTCCAATTCAGACCTCACAGAATATTCCAGGGTCTTCTCACATTTTCCTGTCCCAAACCTGGAACCAATCACTTCTCCAAGGAGCCCTAGTTTCTTTTATTGAAAGATCATGTTTAGGAACTAAGAGCTGGACACACATATTATCTTTTTAGTAGAAAGTTACTCCTTAGCCTTCACCTGTCATCTTGAGATATCAACCCCTAAGGCTAGTATCGCACAGCTTATGACTTCTAGAACATTCACTATTATTTTGTAAAATGCCCCTCCTTCTCCCGCTGCATATTGTCCATTCATTCAGTCAAAACTCGATGCCACAGATACCGTGTTGGGCCCTGGGTAATAAAGCAGTGAAAAAGATGGGTTCAGTCCCTGCCCTGGGAGGTTTACAAACAACTAGAGGGGCTAGATTTTAAAGAAGAAATTACAGAGCAATATGCTAAGTACTGAAATTGAAGCCGCAGGAGATTCACACAGAAGAAACACACAAGATGTGGGGGGAGGTGAGCTTGGTGAGATTAAGGAAAGCTTCTCAGAATAAATCCTACTAAGGCCAGAAGTATGAAAAGGGCTTAGTCTCAAAGAGAGGGCAGTGGGGTAGGAAGCAGAGAAAGAGAAAACATTTTAGACATGGTTAAAAGCCTGCGCAAAACAGAACATATCTCAGCCTGAAAATGAAGGGAAGTGGCAAACTGAAAGAGTGCAGTGCTGGCTCCAAAGAGTATCAAGGGATACAGCTAGAGGGCAAAGCAGGAGCCAAATCAAGGCCGGCTTTGTTAAACAGATTTAAGGGTCTGCATTTATTCTAATAGCCACTGAAAGCCACAGAAACCTTTTTAGCAGGAAAGTGGCATGATCAGATTTATACTGTAGACACATCACTCAGGCTAACCTGTGAAGCATGGATTTGAGGGGCACATGGCCAGCAACTGGTTTAGCAATTAGGTGACATGATGTAACTGAGAGAAGGGAGAGAAGTGAATGAATTCTAGCAATATTTAGGAGGTAAAGTCAGCAGAACAAGATGATTTATTGAATGGGGGAGATGAGAAGGAAGCAGAATTCACGGGAGACTACAGTCTAATTGTGTTGTTGAATGTCCCTCAATTTGCCTTTGTCTGGTTGTTTCCCCTTGGTTGGTTTCAAGTTATGCATTTTCGGCAGGAGTATGACATAAGCGATCTCTGTCCTTCAAGAGTCACGTGATTTCAGTGGGTCTCATTTTTAGCATGTTAACTTTGCTCACCTAGTTAAGGTGGTGTTTGCCAAATGTCTCCAGTCTGAAGGTATCTTTTATAACATTCTAACCAATAAATCACCTGTGGGAAGATGCTCTGAGACTGTGGATCTGACTACCCAACAAACTGTCACTCAATAGCTTTAGTATCCATTAATGATTCTTGCCGGAACCAATTATTCTTGCCAGACTTGCAAAATGGTGATTTTCAAATCCTCTCCTTTCTTCTTTATTAGGTTATCTGACAGTTAACAGAATATAGACAAATGAACAAAAAGGTAAATAAAGCTTCCTCTTCACTTTCCTTATGTGTAATTTTCAGTATCAACATGGAATCCTGACTATCTTATTCAGTGTATTATAGTGCATTATTTTGGGCAATTTTGATGCCTAATTTCTCCTGATTTAACTGGTGGGAAGCTCCTCTAAGCTGGCTTCCATGACCCTTTCATATAGACCACTTTCTGGTTTTCTCACACAAAAAGATGTTTCAGACCAATGTTTACTTTCTTTGCTCCAGGTCTGGGAGCAGCCATCCCCCTCCTGATTCCTGTTTCTTTTCAAAAAGAAACAGTATTTACACACCCAGATCTGAGCACGAGGTGTGCTTAGTCATTTTTGATGACCAGTTTCTTTGAGAAACTAATTTTGAGAATCTACTGGAGTCTAGGGAAAAGGTGTGCACTTCCAGACAGAATTTTGCACTGGTTTTTGTAAAGAGTCTAGAGAGATTGCCAATCAATAACACTTCAGATTAAATTCACGATTGGAGTATCTGGGGGCCACCCAACTAGTTGGAGTCAGGACTTGTCTCTTTTCCTGATCCCTTTGTTTAGCTGTCTCATTTAGCACCACACCCAGCTCTTAGGCCTCACTAATTACTGTCTGATCACTCTGAGTAAGGGAAGTTTTGCTGCCAGTCTTTGAGATTTCATCTGGGCTCAAGAAGGCTCTGCTTTCTGTCTTCCCCTGATTCTCTGATGAACTAACTGACCTATGCTTTTGCGTACTGCTTTTAATTAAGAGTACCTCTGGTCTTGGACTTCCCAACACTGTTTTCTTTATTTTTTTTATTTTTTTAAAGATTTTTTTTAATGTTTTATTTATTTCTAGGAGAGAGAGAGACAGCGTGAGCAGGGGAGGGTCAGAGAGAGAGGGAGTCACAGACTGAAACAGGCTCCAGGCTCTGAGCTGGCAGCCAGCACAGAGCCCGACGCGGGGCTCGACCCCATGAACTGCGAGATCATGACCCAAGCGAAAGTCGGACACTTAACCAACTAAGCCACCCAGGCGCCCCTCCAACACTGTTTTAAATAAAAATCAGTTGCTTTGGGGGAAAGCTTCAGAGATCTCTGGGTACTTACTTCCTCTTTCAGCGAAATCTCTGAGCTATTTTTCTGGACCCTGGGTGGGATGCTAGCCTCTGGTCTTGATAGCTGTAGCCCCTGTCATCTACAAGTGAACTTTGCTGAGGGATTTTGGGGCCCCAGTGTTCCCCACTTGCCACATCGGAGATAGAGCCTCAACCGGTGAGAGGAGCTGGGTAGAGGAAGATAGCTCCCACCTAACTTCGTGGTGTACTTACCGCAAACTTCACATCTTCACCTCGGGGTTGAAGGGAATGAGAAATGCTAGTAACCTGCTGCTCTTCTTGGTAAGGTCCCATGCCTCTTGGTTGGGCACTGAGTGGAGTCATGTATTTTTGGCCCCTTTGCCCGGAGTGAAGCCTCCATCAAGCTGAGCTGGGAAAGGAGGAGAAAGAGAGCAGGTCGGGGCTGACACGCCACAGATTCTTACTGTTCTTACCGAGATTAGATTTTCTTGAATAAATATTTCTTCGTTTGCCGTATGTTCTTAGGACAATTGCCAGAGACTTTCAATGGCTGGGTTTTTTTTATATGTATAATTTTCACCAGTTACGCTTATTTCACTGGAGAGTGGGTCCGCGGGGCTCAAGCCACTGTCCCAGAATCGGAACTCCAACTTTCCTTTTAATTTTATATTGTTTGTTTGACAGAGAATAGCCTTAAATTTTTATAGAGTCATATCTATTCCTGTTTTCTTGCCTTATTTGTTTTACTTCTTTTGTGCTTAGAAATTCATCTTCACCCAGAAACTTGTCACACTAGTTACCTATTTTTATGTTTTCCTAATTTGCCACCTAATTTTTAGTACATCAGAATTTATCTCAACATAAGATGCACGACTGCTACCAAAATTAACTTTTCTCCAA
This sequence comes from Crocuta crocuta, assembly GCF_008692635.1. NCBI lineage: Eukaryota > Metazoa > Chordata > Mammalia > Carnivora > Hyaenidae > Crocuta > Crocuta crocuta. Next base: position 4,814,091 of record NW_027527436.1, on the reverse strand, counting down.
TAGAAAATATCCTAACACCATTGGTTGAGTAATCTATTAGTCTCTCAATTTTTGTTCATTACCCTTTGTCATTTATTGAATTGTTACATACAATGTTGGTCCACCTATATTTTTATAGATTCCTCATTGTATGAATGCTTTTTAAAAATAGTTTATTATGTTTGAGACAGAAAGAGAGAGAAGGAGCACGAGTGAGGGAGGGGCAGAGAGAGAGGGAGACAGAATCCGAAACAGGCTCCAGGCTCTGAGCCGTCAGCACAGAGCCCGACACGGGGCTCCAATCCACAAACTGTGAGATCATGACCTGAGCCTAAGTCAGATGCTCAACCGACTGAGCCACCCAGGCGCCCCATATGAATACTTTTTGTAATATATTTTAAAATCTAAAGCCTTCATTATTCTGAATGCTCCAAGTTACCTTAGCTGTTTTCATGAATGTATTCTTTTTTTTTTTAATATTTTTTTAAATGTATTTATTTCTAGGAGAGAGAGAGAGAGAGAGACAGCGTGAGCAGGGGAAGGTCAGAGAGAGAGGAAGTCACAGACTGAAACAGGCTCCGGGCTCTGAGCTGGCAGTCAGCACAGAGCCCGATGCGGGGCTCGAACCCACGAACCGCGAGATCATGACCCAAGTGAAAGTCGGACGCTTAACCGACTAAGCCACCCAGGCGCCCCTTCATGAATGTATTCTGCCAGGTGAACTAAACTTATTTTGCTAACTCACAAAATTCTAAAGCAATTTTGATCAGAATGAATAATCTGTTAATCAGTTTGGAAAAGCCAACACTTTTGCTCTCTATTAACTTATTCCGTATGAGATAGGGAAACCAAAAACCTGCTTTTTTCTCCCTTTCCTGCTTCTATTCTCACTAGGACCTGCACCCCCTCCCTACACACGCTTTAATGTATGTCCTCCTTGTAAGGGACAAAGAGTTAATGATTTGTTTGGAGTCTTCCAGCACAACAGATAACATCTAAGGAATGACCAGGCAAAGCCATCATGTGCATATTCCAGGCCACTGGTGCTAGACATCTTGACGCCAAGACCCCCTGGGTCCAGGGAATAAGTGACTTATGATGGACACCTGGACCCTGTCCTTTTTCTGACCAGTTCCTGGATGTCCGAGAGGACACGTGTATCAGGCCACAATCATCAATAAAAACCCCAGACCCCAAGCAAAGACCAGACTCCTTTCTTTCCTTTCTGAGTCTCCCAGACACCCTGTCCATCTGTCCCTGCATTGTCCCTATACCTCCAATAAACTCCTCTTTCGCCTCCTGCTGTGTCCCATTTGACTTCCATCCTGCACACAGCCCAGGACCCGCTTGGCTAGTCTGTGGGACCCTCTCCCGGTCCTCAGACCCAGCCTGCTGGCATCACATAGAACGTGATATGACTTTTCATTAATTTCAATCATCTTTTAAACCTCTCAGAAAATTTAAATTTTCCCCAGAAGTCCAGTATAACTGTTGTTCAGATTACTCTTAAGGGCCTTTTGTAATTGCTTTGTTTTGTTTTGTTTTCTTTCTGATTGTTCACATGACTAAGATTTTTCCAATATGTTACATAATTGCATCTGTTATACAGGAAACTACCAATATTTGTAACTTTATCACATCTGTCCACCTTATGAACTCTTAATGAACCTAACAGCTTTTGATTTCATTCTCGGGGGATGTTAAGCAGTGAATTCAAATTATCTACAAATAACGATTATTTTCTCTCCTCCCCGCCAGACATCATCTTCAAGGACAAAGTATAGTTCATTATCATCTCATTTGCAATGTTGAGTGCAGAATTGAGGTACTTTGCAGATAAATGATATCCAACACCCATTTATTTAAAATAGCCAAGAAATGTTGAGTGGTTTTATTGTTCAAATTATGCAGGCGACTTCTCAGGGCCCCCAACAATACCGCTTTCATGTGCAGATACAGACCCCAGAATGTCACAGAGCAAGTCCTTCAGGCATGGCTCCCTTCATGCAAATGAAGAAGGCAGATGGAAATCATTGTGATGAAAATCTAATTTTTCAAGAGCTTTGGTGTGCGTTATCCACATTTTCCAAGCATTTGCCACAAAAATTTAAGGTCAAGCTGGCCTTCCCAAGACCCTTCCTGCTGCCAAAAACTTTGTGCATGTGCTCGGGGTATAGAACTCAATTTAATATCAACCAGAGTCAAATGTAATTAGAAAGACAGACTAACTGGAAACAAAATATCAACTGTATTCCAGGGTCAAGTATACCTATTTTAAATATCTAGTATTATAGAGTGATGGGCCTAATTCCAGGGTTAGTATAGGGCAATGACAATGTTTGTCCCCGACTAGTTTGGGAAATCTGGGTCAGAACCCCAGCTTTCTTTCACTACCTGTTTGACCTTGGGCGCTAGACCCGTGTTAGTGAACACGGTTGGGTTTGATTCTAGCCCTAAATATCTTAGACAACTTTATTTCTCTCCCCTCTAAAAGTCTGGACTTAGTTATTAAGGGAAAAATATAGAGACTCAGCCTCACAGTGACCTCAGAGATTGCACTGACATTCTCAACGTGTGGGCATGGCCTTCCTCCTCACAGTTCAAGATGGCACCTTGGGCCAGTCACCATACCTGCATTTCTGGTGGTGAAATAGGGAAACTTGAAAGACTCTATAAAAATCTGCTTTTTGCTCCTTTTCCTGTTTCTGTTCTCGCTAAGACCTACACCTCCACTTTATGCGTGCCACATAACGCAAATACTGTGTTTTCTTTGTAAAGGACAAAGAATTAATGACTTCTTTAGAATACATAACACTCAGGAAGGACCAGGTGAGAGTGACCAGATGAAGCCAAGGGGATCTGCTGGGGTCAGATCAGTGATACATTCTTTATTGGTCTCTCCTACAAATAACATGTTTTCTATAATAGGTATGTTATCTGAGGAAGTATTGTGATTATCAAAACTTTACAGCCATGAGTCTTGGCCTGTATTGCCCACATACACAATTGCATCGAGTAAGCAAGACTAAAATATAGAAAAGTAGAGCCACTGGCCTTTGTCACACAGAGTTGACGAGTGGCAACCTGGATCCAGAACCCTGAGCCTCCTAATTCATATTTCAAGCCTCTTTATCATTGATCCATCTCCCTTTCCTTTCACCATGACAGACACGAGTGCTGGCCAGAGATTGGAACACAGTGATTTATACAATTTCCCCACTGAAATACTAAATGCAGTAAGGAAACTGAGAAATTCTGCATGTACAGGATACTACTTGAAACTTGATTAAAACAGTCAAACTGTTTGATTAAAACCTAACAAGAGGCAGTAATTGAATTGAACAGGTTTGAATTTTAAACTCTGTTGCAATCTCTTGAGGTAATCTATTCAATCCCCACCCTATTTTAATACAGAATATAAGAATAAAGCCAGTGTTAAATGCACCCATATTCATTTGCTGACAGTACTGGAAGGGGGAAAATGTTCTATTGTTCAAGAGAAAAGGGTTTCCAAATATAACCACTTTATTGACCTTAAAGCATATGAGTAAGACCTTATAATTTGAGGTTCTGTAAGACATGCAATCCTTGTGGGGCGAATCATAGGGCTAAGTTCTCCTGAAAGAAGAATAAACTTGGTTTGCCATGTGGGCCACAGCTTGAATGAGAGTCTCGAGTTCTTATCTGATAGCAACTACTCACCACTGGGACCCCCCCCCCCCCCC